>NW_006441953.1:1478461-1563651 GCF_000325575.1 Pteropus alecto | reverse complement strand
CCAATAAATCGAAGAGGAGGCAATACTTCCCAACTCATTTTATGAGGCCAATATTACCCCGATACCAAAACCTGGTAAAGATAACACAAAAAAGAAAACTATAGACCAATATCTTTCATGAACACAGATGCAAAAATCCTAAATAAGATACTAGAAAACTAAATACAGCAACATATTAAAAAGATTATACAGCATGATTAAATGGGCTTCATCCCAGAGGCACAGGGATGATTCAGCATATGCAAATCAATTAATATGATACAGCACATAAACAAATTAAAAAATAAGAATCATATGATCATATCAATAGATGCAGAAAAGGCCTTTGACAAGATACAGCATCCATTTATGATCAAAAAACTTAACAACATTGGTATAGAAGGAAAGTACCTTAACATAAGCCATACCATATATGACAAACCCTCAACCAACATTATACCTAATGGTAAAAAACCTTCCCTCTAAGATCAGGAACAAGGCAAGGTTGTCCACTATCTGTTATTCAATTTAATATAACAGTGGAGATCCTAGGGAGTGCAATCAGGCAAGAGGAAAATACAGAAGGCATCCCAATAGGAAATGAATAAGTCAAACTGTCACTATTTATGGATGGCATGATTCTCTGTATAGAAAACTCTAAAGACTCTATAAGAACAATACTAGAAACAATAAGCAAATATAGTAAAGTTTCTGGATACAAAGTCAATGATCAAAATCCATAACATTCCTGTGGTCTAAATAATGAAGTGTCAGAAAAAGAAGTGGAAAAAATAATTTCTTTTGCAATTGCAACATAAATAATAAAATACCTAGGAGTAAATCTAATGAAACAAATGAAGGACCTATATAATGAAAACTATAAGACCCTATTAAAAGAAATCGAAGAAGATACAAAGAAAAGGAAAGATATTTCATAATTAAAATGACCTTATTACCTAAAGCATTGTAGAGATTTAAAGCAAGCCGCATCAAAATCCCATTGGCATTTTTTAAAGAAATGGAACAAAAAATCATCAGATTTGTATGGAAGCACAAAAGACCCCTAATTGCCAAAGCCATCCTGAGAAGAAAGAATAAGCCTTGAGGTATCACTCTGCTCAACTTCAAATTATACTACAGAGCAACAATAATCAAAATATCATGGTATTGGCAGTAAAACAGATTCACAGATCGGTGGAACAGAATTGCGAGTCCAGGAGTACACCCATGTTTATATGGGCAAACAATTTTGACAAAGGAGCCAAAAACATACAATAGAGAAAGGAAAGCCTCTTCAATAAATGGTGCTGGGAAAACTGGAAAGCCACCTGCAAAAGAATGAAACTAGACTGTTGTCTATCACCACACACCAGAATTAAATCAGTGGATTAAAGACCGGAATATAAGACCTGAAGCAATAAATTGCATAGAAGAAAACTTAGGAACTAAACTCATGGACTTTGAACTTAAAGAGAATTTTATGAATTTTACCTCAAAGGCAAGGGAAGTAAAAGCAAAAATAAATGAATGGGACTACATCAAAATAAAATCTTCTGCACAACAACAACAACAAAATCATTAAAATCAAGAGACAACCATCTAAATGGGAAAAGATATTTGCAAGCAATGCCTCCAATATAGGCCTGATATCCAAAATATACAAAGAACTCATACAACTCAATAACAACAACAACAAAAAAATCAAATGATCCAATCAAAAAAATGGACAGAGGACCTGAACAGACACTTATCTCTAGAGGACATACAAATGGCCAGCAAATATTTGAAAAGATGCTCAACATTGCTAGCTGTTAGGGAAATACAAATAAAAACTACGATGAGATACCATCTCATGCTTGTTAGAATAGCTATAATCAACAAGACAAGTAATAACAAATGTTAGAGAGGATGTGGAGAAATAGGAAACCTCATACACTGCTAGGGGAACTGCAATTTGGTATAGCCACTATGGAAAACAGTATGGAGGTTCCTTAAAAAACTAATAATTGATCTACCATAGGATCCAGCAATCCCTCTACTGGGTATTTACCCCAAAGACTTGAAAACCTATATCTGAAAAGATATTTGCATGCCCATGTTCACAGCAGCATTATTCACAGTGGCCAGGACATGGAAGCAACCAAAGTGTCCTACGATAGATGATTGGCTAAAGAAGCTGTGGTACCTAAATACAATGGAATATTACTCAGCCATAAGGAGAGATGAAATACTGCCATTTGCGACAACATGGATGGACCTCGAGATAATTATGCTCAGCGAAATAAGCCAGACAGAAAAAGTTGAAAATCACATGATATCACTTATATGTGGGATATAAACCTAAAAGCAACAAATAAGCAGAATAAACAAACAGAGACTCATGGACATGAACTACAGACTAGTGGTTACCAGAAGGTAGGGGGTGGGTGAAGAGGGGGTAGGTAAATGGTTAAAGAGGGTCAAATATAGTGGTGTAGGTGGAAGGTGAAGTGGGTAAAGGGGATCGAATATATGGTAGCTGAAGGAAACTGGACTTTGGGTAGTAAAAACACAACAGAATATATTATAATGTATACCTGAAAATTATATAATTGTATTAACCAATGTTATCCCAATAAACTTAATTTAACAAAAAAAGAAAAGAAAAGAAAACTCATTCTGCAACTTGCTTGAGCTTTGACCCTAAATTCTCTGCCTCTTTTCCATCCTTACTTTACTCTGAGATAGGACTAATTGTATAGGCTATAGTATAGATACATCAAGCCCTTAGTATACACAGTACTCAATAAAGGTTATTAAGTATAAATTCTAACCAAACCCTCCCTATGACATCTCTATTTCGAATTCATTGTTTGGTTACAGATCCTACTCCACCTTTCCCACAAGGAATTTTTAAAGGTTTTTGATAGGCTGACAATAAATCACCCTTTAGTTTTTTCAGAGAATGTATCGTTAATTGAACATTTTCTAGTACTGCTATGACTCAAGAGAATCAGGGGGCACCTAGAAATCTCAAATTTCTTTCTGTCTCCAATAACCCCTATGGGCTTAGATCCATCAGTCAACACTAGATCAAACTATAATGCTAAGAGCCTCTGCTCTAGGATCGGAATTCAGTCTGCAACTGCAAGACACTGTGAGAACCCCTTGAAATCCAAGGCTCTGCATCTTCTCTGTCGGTTTGATGTTGGCTTTGCCTTGGCAGAACTTCTCTTCCCCCAGAAAACCAAGTCCTTTCTGCCCTATTATTCTTTCAGGGAGTTTTTAGCTCCCCTTTTGCTCAACATTTCCCCTTCAGAGAAGGATCTGGGGCTTTTCTTTGTGTCAATAGAAATTCCACTGAAGAATTTTTTCTTAAACAAAGGAGCAGTTTTCCTGAGCGTTAAATTTTGCCAACAGTCTTGGTGCCATAGGAGCAGCCTGCAGGTAACTTTCAAATGGCGTATTTCTGATTCTGATATGAAGTGTTCATATGCTGTGATAGGAGTCTTTACAGAATCGAGGAGAAACCAAAAGGGGTTAGTAATCCATTTTAACCTGGGTTCTTGAATTATAAGTTTTGCAGGCAGACATGGCAGGTGAACACAACTATGTCTGGAGAATTGCAAGAGACTTGGTCCAGGTGGAATGCAGACTGCAGTGGGAAAATGGGGCTCGGGTGGCAGGCAAGGGCCAGAGATAGACCATATATATCATAATAAAAAATCTGGACTTTAGTCAGAAAACATGTCCTTCCAAACCTGGATGCACATCAAAACCATTGGAGGTTTTTGTTTTTCGTTTTTTAAAAAACCCACCCCAAACCTACTAAATCAGAATATTTACAGAGAAGGCTGGCCTATATTTCTTAATCTAGTTACAACTCATTGCTGCCCACATCTCACTGGAACAGAAATCAATATCAAATTAGAAGAGAAAAACTTTACGAATTTTGAAAGTCCTGTAATGGAATTTCATACTGAACATGAATTATATGAAAACATGTAGCACTGTGTAGAGATACTAGTTGGTCAATAATTATGTGTTTAACTGAGATCCTTTCAGCATTTAAATGTTATAATAGGATTATTCTATATTCATTTGTACTTTGTTGATGATTTTTAAATCTCACGTCTTTGTCATGATGTTATATCGTAATCATATATGATAGATGAAGATTTGTTCTTCTTTATGGCCAAGGAGACTAATAAAAAAATAAAGAATGAATGAAGAAGACTGATTTGGAGAAAAATGACTGATATGAAATATAGAATATAATCAGGTACTGTAATATTGGTTTCTCAAAGCTCATAATGGTGAGAGGTAAAACTGGTATTGTCCCTATGATCTGCTACTAGAGCCTCCTTAAGAGAAAGATGGTACAATCTAAAGAGGGCTGTAGAATCTACTTTCACGTTAAAGAGATGAAATTGATCTTAAGTGATGACACCAACTAGGACTGGCATCTCCAAAATATTCAAAAGCTCAGAAATAAGCCAAAGTACATAAAATCTGTGATCTCTCTTCTGTTCTCCGTGCATACCATCAGTCATGAGTCTTGATGATTTGCCTCACAACTGTCTTTCTCAGACTCACCTACAATCCACACTCCTTATAACTGACCTAGTTCAGTTTCTCATTTTCTCTTGCTTATACTCCAGCAAGCCTTCTCACTGTGCATGCAGCCTTCAGCATCTTCCTACTGTAATCTTCTACATGTTATAAGAGTATCCAAAAACATGCTGATGCTGGGATGATTGCCAACATGTGAAGAATCATCTTGTTTTTATAATTAAAATATCTGATTACTCCAATTATTTTTTAGATCAAGTCCAAATTCCTTAATCTGGCATAGAAGGTTGTGCTAGGTCATGGGCCAGTCTTTCTGTAATTCCGATGACTCAGTAAAAAATGGAATCCTAAAGAATGAAATCAGACTTTGGCGAGGATTGTTTTACAACGGAGCAAATGAACAGTTGAGTGGTAACTTAGTCTCGCCCCTCGTCCAATGTGATAAAAGCTGACAGCCTCCATCTGCTACTCTGAGGTTTCACTCCATAGGCCACACTGCCTGTCAGTTTTGGATAAGCCTGGAACCAGAGGCTAGTTACTTATTTGTTTCTTTATCTCCTATATTCTTCGCATAAGTTATGTGCTGATGTTGGTAGTAAAGTGAAGTAGAAACAAATTGGAACATGATCTGAATAGTGATTCTCATTAGTCATCAAATCTAGACCAGCCCTTTCTAGTCTGGTCGAAGATCTTTGCTGACATAGACCCTGCTCACACGTGCAGTCTCTTTTCCTTCCAAGTCTGCCACACCGCACTTTAGTCTGGGCTCTCAAAACCACTCACAGTTCCCTCACAACACAATGCCTACACAAGCATCCCTGCTTTGTTCTTATAATCACCTTCTTTGTCTAAATATGACTCATCTTTTAGGATTCACTTTATGAGTAATTCTTCCAAGAGGATGTCACAGATGCTGTCCTTTCCCACCAGACTAGGATAGGCCTACTTTCACTCCGTCCTTCCTAGTCTCGTTCACCCAGTGGCTAACATACTTAACTGCAGATACAAAGAATATCCAAATTCTTATGCATCCTGCTATGGTCCCAAAAAAGTTATGTCAGTTTAATTTGTGTTACAGGAGAGTTCTATGGTATCCTTTTCTTGTTTTGTGTTCAAAAAGAAAATGCCTTTTGCATACTGGATGAGCAATTTCTGATGTTTGCCTCCACTTGAGAACAAACATAATGAGGTTACATTTGGACTAATTTTCATAAATAATAAGACAAATCGTATTTGTCCCAAGATGAAGAATTAGGCTAAGTAGAAGATACATTACAATCTAGTCCTATGATTGCATTTGTTTATCATTAAACTGTGCTAAATAAAAACTTTGTCTGTATTTTGCATAGACGTTTGGGGAAAAATAAAGTCAAATTTATGGTTTCTTCTTACACCTACTAGACAACTCGGTCATGATTAACCAAGACAAATTGCAAACCTTATTAAATAATTCCTATATAACATTATTAAGCTACTATAATTGTGTTTATCACATGATGTTGGACAGGTCAACTAATCTCTCTGTGCTTTGGTTTTCTCATCTGTAACATTGGGCATTGAATTAGTCTATCAAAATAATCTTCTAATGATTCCAGTTAGATTTTAAAAGCAGATGGATATTAGGGATATAAAAGGAAACTTTTAAACACCAAAGTCTTCTTTCAGATAGTGTTGCGAATGAGAAAAGCACAGATTTTGACACTTGATAACATGAATTTGATTCCCAAAGATGAAATTTACTAGTATATGATCTTGACCTCACTATAAAATGAAGAAATAAACCATTTATACTGTATAGGTGTCATAAGTTTTAAAAATGGTGTAGAAACTGCTAGCATATCATAGATGCTCAATAATTGTAGCTATTTGGGGAATAACTGGGTACTCGTCCCCAAAACCCTTTCATTCTTTCACATCCTCACCTATGGTAGCAAAGTGCTTTTTACCATAGGAATTTATGGATGCTGTGGATGAGATGTGATGGATGTCAATAAAAGAATGGTGTGTTACTGCTCTATATGTCACTATTGCAAATTTTGAACAGCCCAAGCAAACTCTCACTAAGCATGAGTAACCACAACACGAGGGGCTAAAGAAGGAGTCAGGATTCTAGTCTTTTTGGTTGGGTCAGTCTTGAGCCCTCTGACATTGACCACTTAAACGAGATAAAAAAGCAGGAAAATAAAATAGAAAGAACAGAGAAGATTAACAAAAAGGAAGGACCTCTGGACCCTCATGTGAGGCCATTTCTGTTGGGTTAACATGTGGTTGTTAGTAATTATTAAAATAAAATTTGCCACCACCTTAATCAATTCAAATATCTATGTGATGCTACTAATAAGATTTTGTTTCTTCTCTAATGAATTAAGCTACAGACCTTTCTAGGTGTGCACAGTGACCTATCATTACAAGGAATAAAAACAGGAAAGATTTTATTTGTGATCTTTTTTTGTGCACTGACACTGATCATCTAACGATGAGCCAATCACCTCTCGTGCAGAGAAAAATGGCAGATGGACTATAATTCCTTATGTTTGCTCTATATGTTACTTTAATTTATATTTATTCATCTACATCTACTCCTAGGCCTTTGATTCTAAATAACCAACTTGGCACTCAGATAAAGAGAACGATTGATTTCCTGTCTCTGACAAACTTGTCCTACCACTAGTCCTCCTCACCTCAAGGAAAAAATCTCTAATTATCACTTCTTGCTCTTTTTCCCTCATATCATATACCCAATCCAACAGAGGCCATATCCCCTCAACTTCTAAAATGTATCCTAATTCTTTCATCTCTCCATCTATACTATTTCCAATATAATTTAAACACTACACTCTCTGGGACTAATTTATAATGCACATGAGAGTGATCTTTTAAAAAATAAATCATATCACACTGCTCCTAGTTTGTAACATTTCAATAGCTTCTCATCAAAATTAGAATAAACATCAGACTTCTTACCCTTGCCTACAAAGCCCCATGTCAGCGGTTCCCTCCTTCCTCACTGACCTCATCTCCTCCATTCCCCTCCCCACCCACCAAGTCCAAGGGCCTTCTTTCTCATTCTAAAAAGTGCCACATTCATTTTTGCTGTAAGGCCTTTTCCTAGTTCCTCATCTGCCAGCTTCACAGGCATGTGACCTGTGCAGTCACACATGCCCCTGGTGCCAAAAGGGACCCACACTTGGTTTAATGCTCTATTGTTGCTGTCTAAAAATTTTTAATAATTTCACTTTTTAACTTGTGTTTTGTAAGTGACATCCAATGGCACAATGGAGCACATGGGTGAGCAGAAGAAACATGCAATATTTCCATCATTCATTACCACCTCATTTGCATGTAGCACTTGCAATGCCTCATAAGCACAGAGTTCTGATGGACCTATAATGTGTAGGAGTTCATCATGACTCAAAGTGAATACAAAGAAAGCATGTGATGTCTAGAACTGAGTAAGCAGGGACACTTACAGCTCTGAGAGGACACGCCTTCTGTTGAGAACCAGAACTTGCTTCATGAGCAGAAAGGAAGCAATGATGTTCTAAGAAATGTGAATGATCAAAGAGCTCTATCAAAATCTTCGCTGCTCATGTAACTTCCCAGTATTATCTAACCACCTACAACAAAAACTAAAATAGATAAAATAGAGAGAAAGAGAAAGGGCAACGCATAGTTCATTTTTATTTAGTCCTTTCTTTCTCACAAGTAAGATCAAGGTAAGAGCATGCCTATCAGAGGTGAAATAAAAACAGTTGAATCAATTTTGTACAATGTTCTTGGTAAGAAGGAAATACATATATCTGCACAAGCTATGAAATCAAAACTTGTGTAATTTCGATGATGCCACCTGTGAGTTAAATGCTCTCATTTTTGCTTTTTAAACTGGCACTATACAACATAAAGATGAATGGTAACAAATCTAATAATTTAAAATTTTAATTTTATTTGCTTAGAATAACATTAACATATCAATAATGTTAAAATATGACAAATAACAGGTACTATGACTAGTCCAGGAAAAGAGCATAGAAAAAATGAGAGAGCTATATATATATTTGAGTACATGTAATGGTACTTTTTCTGCTTTTAGAATAAGGAGACCCACATTTTCTTTTTGCAAGGTGCCCTGAAAATAATGAAACCAGCTCTTCCTGCAACTTCACAAAACTGGCTCCTTCGGGTAATTCATGTCTTTGATCAAATTCCCTGATTCAGCTTCTTTGAGAAGCCACTCCTCACCACCAGTCTAAATCAGTTGCTGAGTATTCCCTCTCAAACCATCCTATCTCAGTACTCTGCGTACAATTATACGTGGATATTTGTCTGTATATTTCTAGCTGTCTGTCTGTATCCTCCCTTGTGGGAAAAGAACTTTGGCTTTCTTGATCCCCACTTTTTGGAGCCATAAATAGTGGCTCACACTTATTAGGCATTCACTAAGTATTTCTGGAATGAGTGAATGAATAGCTATAATGATTACTATAGTACCCTATTTGAAATAAACCTTTCTGAAGTTACAATGTAAAAAAGTGTATAGTGCTTTCACTATTTAAAAATTTTAGAAGGGAAAAAATCAATTTTGAACCATAGAGAACTACAGATTAATTTGGAAGTGAGTAACATCTAATTTTCAGCTTATTTTATATAGTATGGTTATAAAAATAATGGTGTTGCAATAATATCTTTCTGCTGTCAGTCAGTTACATACTTTAAAAGAAGCTTTCATTTCCAAATAAATTTTTGTTTAAATGTTCCCTATGAATGACCAGCTAGAAGTTTCAGGTAAAAACTAAGAGCATCATGCTTTTTATTTTATTTTTAAATAAATTCCTCATAAAACATCTAGTATAGGGAAGGCCAGTGCACTTCATCTTGTGTGTTATGTTGCTAGGTGGGAAACAGTTGTCTGAAATATTACATTTAAAATGACAACAATTTTTTTTGTCTATGGCCATGCCACCCTGAACTTGCCTGATCTTGTCTGATCTCGAAAGCTAAGCAGAGTCGGGCCTGGTTAGTACTTGGATGGGAGACCACCTAGGAAGACCAGGTGCTGTAGGCATTAAAATTTTTTTTTTTTTGCTTTACTCTCTAGAATAGACTACCCCGGCTCCTTTATGACACCTCCATGGATGCAGAAGTGGGGAAGGGGAGCACGGGTGCCATGTACCTGATGCCATGAGTATCCTCATGCCTCATCCAAATGGGCATGGTATAAAGCTAAAAAAAGATCTGTTTCTCTGGTCTAGAATTAAGTGTACATTTTTGTGCTACCAAGGCAACAATTTTGCCTTAGGCAACACTGAAAATAACTGTAAATGATAACAAGAAATCAAAATTCTACAGAACATGAACCTCTGTGATTTGTTATGAAATAGAATTTCTGTAGAGCCAAAAATATAGCTATCCCTAGTTATTATAAATACTAAATTATGTTTTCATCTTTAATAAGTTGGAGTATAACTTTTTGGAGGGAGATGATAAGTTGACATATTTGGGCTATTTGATATATGAAGGGAAAAGGTAAATATATATGTACTATATATTATAAAAAGAATCTGATTTTCTTTAGAATAAAGGATTAGAATGTACTCTGGCAAAAGTCTTTGCAAAATACTTCCAGCTGTCAGTACCTGTAAGAAATTTTTTACCATATCTAATCTTACTGTCTACACCAAAGATAGATAAAGTGGCATTTCATTTTTCTATTTATCACTGAGTACTCCATGACACCTGTTTGAGAATGATTACACAAGTTATACATATCTCAGGTACTTCAAAGGGATATTTATGGTAAAATAATGTATTCTAAGTAAATAAAATGTCATAGATAACTCTATAAAATGATGTGTGGGAATACTACCAAAAACTCTACATAAGTAAATCTGACAATACAGATAAAATGAAACAATTCCTCAAAAAGCAAAACTGGTCCAATACTCTAATGTCAATTAATATATTCCATTATATTAATAACTAAAGAATAAAAATCACATAACCAGATCAATTGGTGCAGAGTAAGCATTTTGTAAAACTTAATACCTATTTATGATAAAAAAAATAAAAAATCTCAGGAAACTGGAATAGAGGGAAAATTTCTCCCCTAAGATTTGAGAGAAGGCAAGAATTTCTTCTCTCACCACTATTATTCAACATAGTACCAAAAGTTCTAGCCAGTGCAAAAAGAGTCAAGAAAAAGAAATAAAAGGCATAAAGATCATAAAAGATCTATCCATATTTGCAGATGACATGAAAATCCCAAGGACTCAAAAACAAAAACAAACTCTTAAAACTGAAGAGCAAGTTAGGCAGGGTCATAGGATATAAGATTAACATATAAAAATTAACTGTATTTCTATATACAAGCAATGGATACATGAAAATCAAAATAAAAAATATGTTTCCATTTACAATTACTCAAAAAGAATGAAATACTTAGTTAGATGTAGACCTAACAAAACTTGAAAAGGCCTTGAATGCTAAACTACAAAATGCTGAAGGAAAGAAATCAAAGACAATCTAAATAAACAGAGATATACCCTGTTCATGGATTGGA
The DNA here is from genome assembly GCF_000325575.1 of Pteropus alecto. Taxonomy (NCBI): domain Eukaryota; kingdom Metazoa; phylum Chordata; class Mammalia; order Chiroptera; family Pteropodidae; genus Pteropus; species Pteropus alecto. The sequence continues at coordinate 1,552,565 of NW_006441953.1, read as the reverse complement.
AGAATTAATATATTAAAGATGTCAAATTTCCAAATTGATATACAAGTTTAATACAATTTTGTTTTTAAATTTCAGCAAACTTTTTCATAGATATAAAAAGTTCTAAAATTTATATACAAAGTCAAAGGAATCAGACTAGGTCAAATAATTTTGAAACAGAAAAATAGAGTGGGAGGAATCAGTCTACCTGATTTCGAGAGTTATTATCTAGCTACAATAATCAAGACTGTGTGGTACTGGTAGAGGGATAGACACATAGATCAGTGGAATCAAATCGAGAACCCAGAATAGACTCATACTAATATAACTACAGTTGGCACAATAATGGCCCCCTACAAGTATATCCAATCCTCACAACTGTGATTATGTTAGGTAAAATGCTAAAAAGGGACTTTGTAAGTGTGATTAAATTAAATTAAGGTTCTTGAGAGGGGGAGATTATCCTGGATTATCTAAGTGAGTACAATGTAATTCCAGGGGTCTTTATAAGTGGAAGAGAGAGGCGGAAAAGTTAAAGGCAGAAAGCGACTGAGGATGCTATATTGCTAGCTTTGAAGATGGAGGAGGGCCATGAGTCAATGAACTCAGGTTCCCTCTAGAAACTAGAAAAGGCAAGAAAGAGTTTCCTTTATCACCTCCAAAAAGAATACAGCCCTGGCAATACCTCGATTTAGCCCAGTGAGATCCATTTTGTATTTCAGACCTCTGGAACTATAAGATGATAATTTTGTACTGTTTAAGCCACTAAATTGGTGATGAATTTTTACAGCAGCAGTAGAATACAGTGCCTAACTCATTCTTGACAAAGATTCAAAAGTAATTCAAAGGATAGTCTTTTCAATAAATGGTGGTAGAGGAATTGGACATCTATTTTAAAAAAATTGAATCTTAACCTAAAACTCACAACTTATTCAAAAATTAACTCAAAATAGATTGTGTATTTAAATGTAAGATGTAAAAGCATAAAACTTTAAGAAAGTCCAGGAGAAAAGCTTTGGGAAATAAAGGTTAGGGTAAATTACTTATGCATGAGGCCATTTTTATATATACATATATAAAAATTGATTTTATTGTATATTTATATGTCAAAAATCTGTATATATATATCTATATATCTATATCTATTGATGTAGATATATTGATATAGACATATGTCAATGACTTGGAAATATCTCATAATTCCATTAAGAAATGTCATGATTATTTGAATTTACTAGCCATGATAATATATCATAACTAACATTTTTGCTTATAATATATATCAAATTCCTATTTCTAAACTTTTTGAGAAAAATTTAAAAAATAAGAGTTTCTCTCACAGAGTTAAATTTGTAGGAAATATATCTTTTCCTTCTGAAGAAAAACTACTAAACATTATATTCTTCATTTCCTTCAAGGGGCTGCTACCAGGCACTTTCAGGTCCCTAGTTAAATCGTGTTTGAAATAAAAGGCAATCACTCCCATGTCATAAGGCACTTTCTAAGTCAATGCACAGTGTTAGTTTGTTCCACTGTTCTCCACCAGCTCAGGACTATTTTCATTGCAAAGATAGACAGTGGGTTCATTCTAAGCCAACAGATAAGAATACTGAAAAGAATTAGAAGTCTTAAAATTTAGTTAGGTATAGAAAATTATAGCTCTTTCTTGAATCAATAAGTAGAGACTTTCTTTTCGCATTGTTTATGATGAAAAAATGGCATTTTTTTTCAAGATATAAAGTATTAGTCTTTGCAGAAGAAATTTTGCTACTGATTTCTCCCATTTACATGTGTTAAGATGTTGAAATAAAATGGCTTTTAAAGTAGTGTGAGGCAGATTATCGTAATCTTTTCAAGGGCTTCCACATTTCAACATAACTCTCCCCTCCCCCACCAAAAAAGCACATTAGAATTTGGAAGGTGATGCTTATTTTGAAGAAAACCTCTCCAGGAGATTCTGATGGTCTGCTCTTGGTTGAAGAAATAATTACTTAATTCACTTCCAGTTCTCAATTTTAAAAAATTAAAAAAATCTTCTGATCACTTAGCACACAGGTCACCAAATTTCCTGGTGTACATCCAAATTTCTTGGGCCTGCAGATCTCTGGGCTCCATGCCCAGAGATTTTGGTTCTCTTGGGGAATCTGCATTTCACAAAGCTTCCCCTATCCCAGATGGTCTTGGTGCAGCTAGTCTAAGTGGTGCAATTTGATAACTACCAATCACTAGACGGTGGTTTCGAAACCTGAAAGGTCATCAGAATTATCCAGAGTACTTTTTAAAATACAAATTATTTATCCCCATAATTAAGTTCTGTTAACCTGGTTGGTTGCAGAGTATAATGTATGGCTAGCACCTCTATTTTTCATAAGTTCTTCACATCATTTTAATGTGTAGCCAAGTGAGGAACCACTGCTTAGGGAACACTAGTGAAGTTCACAATGTTGTCAGTTCAGTCCTGTTATATCCTCTATGTTCTCTTTACAATAAATTTACTTGAAGAATATTTACCAGTCTATGGCCATGCTACCCTGAACAAGCCTAATCCCATCTGATCTCAGAAGCTAAGCAGGATCGGGCCTGGTTAGTACTTGGATGGAGACCACCTAGGAAGAACAGGTGCTGTAGGCGTAAAAAATAAATAAATAAACAAACAAATAAATAATAATAATAATAATAATAAATATTTACCAAGTACAGAAAATGTACCAGGCACAGAGCTAGTAGGATACAGAGATATAATGACATAGTGTGGCTCCTAAGATGTTTATAGTGTAAATTCTCAAATGAAACAATTACAAGAGAGTGATAGTAATAGAGATATTTGCAAGCTGCTAACTACAGTGACCCTCTGTGTTCAAAGATTTATCAGAACATATGAACAACGTAACTGAATCTATTTGGAAAAATACATCCTCCTTGACAAGAGTGAGAAAAACAGGGAACACTTATTGACTTTCTAACATATGTTCTTAATTATGCTGGCTGCTTTTCCTACTTCCTCTCATGTAACCCCTGCAACATATCTTGAAAAGGATTCTATCACCATCCCTCTTTTACCAAAGAGGAAACTGCAGATCAGAGTGATTTGACCAAGGCTTTTTATCCAGAAAATGTCTTCTAACCAGCATCTAAACTTGAATCCATCTGACTCCAAAGCCCATGCACTTTCCTCTCCACCTAGCTAATGTTTACAGGGGGATGATAATCTAGTGTGTGCTGTACATAGGTCTTTTGTTCTTGCTTTCCTACACCTGGATTACTGATAGTACATGGAAGCCAATTGCCCTTGTCTCTAAGAGGAAATACATAAACATTTGGAATATACGCTATTTTAAAATATTCTAAATAAAAATTTAGGGATAAAAAGATGCTGAACCTTTTGCTTACAGTGAGATTTGGGGAATATCTATGAATTAAATCATGTTTTTCCTAGCCCTGAATTATTTCCCGTCTTTATATATTTTACTCTCTATTTCCTTCCTCATAGGAGTAACTCATAAAAATTAAGTGTGTAATTAGAACAAGCAAATGCAAATATATATATATATACATACACACCCATACATATACTGTGTACATATATGTGCATATATATGACATGTGTGCTACATGTGTGTATGTAATGTGCGTGCATATGTTTATATACATACATAAAACACTATATACACACATGTCATAATTGAGGGATTTACCTCATTCTCTCTTTAATTTGCAGTCCTAGACACACAGGGGTATAGCAATGAAAAAGATAGACATGATACCTTTCCTCGGATGTCTTGCAGTCCGGAAAATAATAAAGAAATAAAGTAATAATAAATAAAAGAAAGTATAAATATATACACATGTAAGTGAACAGAATATGAATGCAAGATTTAGTAGTGAAAAGAAACCTTTCTCTTCTCTAATTTTTACAGAAGTTGTTACCTTGGTGATGGGTGCCATGGTTATTGATCAATTCTGGTTATAAAATAAAACACTCGACTCTGGTTGTAAAACAAATACAATGTATTTCATGTCTTCTGAAAATTAGTCAGAAAGTAAATAGTCCCCCCAAAGTCTAAATAAGATACTGATTCATCTGAAAGCAACTTAAATTCAATATCCTCAGCATGAGAAATATCCACAATCATAGAAAAAAATTCTATCCCCTGGGTCTGTCTCAAGAAACTATAATCTATTAATGAAGAGTTAATAACAAATTTAATTCTCTTACTGACAAAGTATTTGTTTTCACTTGCAGCATGGCAGGAACTTTGCTAATTTTTGTTATTTTTCTTATAACAATGTACAAAGTTTTGTTAAATTAGTTTGATACTTTAAAGAAAGAACCTGGAGTAAAAATTGCCTAACATGAAAAAAATTTTCTCATAGCAGAATTTCAAGCTAGAAGAAAAAGTTATTCAGCAAGTATTTTTCTTATTACTCTTCCTTCTCTAAAATCTAGAAAGTGTTAGTATGAGAGAGATGTGTGTGGGGGAGAAGGGGGGAGAGAGAGAAAGATCCAATATTGTATGTCTTGTGTAAAATAGTCCCAAATGATCTTATTTTGTGTATTGTATGTATCAGAGTGGGGTACACTGCCACATAATGTAAAAAAAAAACAAAAAAACAAACAAAAAAACTTGCATATGTACAACTAGCAACTATCCAAGTTTTATACCAACCAAAACAACAAATAGATCTTAAAGAGAGAGGAAGAAAAAAAAAGAAAAAAAAGAGGAGAGGGGAAAGGAAGCGAGGGAGGGGAAGAGAGTGAAAAATAAAGTCTAACCACCGCTGACACTCATGGTCACCTTAGCTGACTACAGTCAAAGCTGACCAGTTGGAGTGAGATGAAACCAACTTCCTCAGAAGCGTCACCTGAAGCTGAAACACCAAGCCTTTTCAATGTCTTTCTCTCTACATGTGACAACTCATCTCATCTTTACACTGAAAAGTAATAAGTATCTCTTTTATGACTTCTCTTTATTATTGCTATACAAAAACTTTTCTTAGTTTCTTCTGTTTAAAGTCAAAACAGAAGCAAATTTGACAAGATAGAACCTCAAAAAAAAATTAGACAGGAGAACTGAGGAGCTGGTAGTGTTACACACATTATCCATGAGGTCTCAGAGGAAATTTTTATAGCCCCAAAGAGTCTTTTCATTCACATGATATTCAACAAAGAAAAAAGTTATTGTTTTATATTAATTATGATGTAGAAAAATTTGAATTATAGAAAAATAAAACTGTGACTTTATGCTCATCTAAAATTTGGGGCCATGTCTTCACATATAACTCTCAACTGTGAAATGAGTTTTGAGTATCCTGGCTTAATTGACATAAAGAAAAGATATAAACTGGGAGGCAGAGATGATCAATAAAATAACAAGAGAAACATACTTGGTTCTAGGTGACCACTTGCCAAAGTCACAAATATATATGACCAGTAAAGTCAGAATCCATGCACAGAAAGATATGAAAGTTGATGGAGTGAATTCTGAAAAATGGTTAGCCAAATTCCCAGTTGCAAACTCTGCATTAGATCAGCTACCTGATCTTTTTCAACACCTTGTTTGGGTAGACTAGTAGTAGAGCTGGAATTAGAGCATGAATTTGTGGACACCCAGCCAAGGCATCCTTCTACCACCTCATGCTGCAGTGCCCAAAATTGATTTTGAGGAGTTTCTAAATTCTTGAGTATAATTAACAAATAAAAATTGCATATATTTAAGGTGTATGACTTGATGTTTTGATATACATATAATTGTAAAATAATGGCCATAATCGAGCTAATTAACATATCTATCTCTTCATATAGTGAAATGGGGAGATGTTGGTGAAAGTCTACAATGTTATGCAAGAATGAGTTCTGGAAGACAAATGTACAAAAATGAAAATATAGTTAATATTGTATTGTATATTTAAAATTTGCTAAGAAGATAGATCTTAAATGTCCCGACCACAAAAAAAAAAGGTTTTAATGTTTCATATATAAATATTTAAGTATATATTTAAATGTTATGTTGCTGTTATTATTAAAATCCAAGTTTATTTGAAACCATTACTAAATTTTTAAGTAGCTTTTATATATTTTGTATTTTTGTCAATAAATGCAGCAAGTCTGTGCAATTTATACAATTTTGTGAAATGTGGAGATGTTAAAAATGGATCTCCTTGAGTAACAGTGGTCAGATTATTTTCTTTGTGTCTATTCTGCATGAAGATATAGACCCATAAAATGCTAAGTATGTAACTGTCACAGATACCTTGCTACTGAATTTAAATGATTACTATGACAAAAATGAATTCTCGGTGACCCTAGAAAAACATTTGTTCTAGTGGCAGAAAAAGAGCTGAATAGACAATAACTTATTTACCCTTTTAAATAGTTTATATCATTGTTTACTGGAGAATATGCTAAGTCTAAAATACACATGCAACAGGCAGAGAGAATGTGGTCTCACATATAAAATCATTTGCTAATAGTTTCCAACATTTGCTTTCAGATTCCTCCTCCGGAAAAGCTCATAATCCAAGGGGATATTTGACAAAGTGAGAGACCTTCCACGCTGACTTCCTTAGCTCTGGTCTCTCTGTTTTCTCCATTGGGCTTATTTTCTTACAAAATAACTCCTCATGGGTTGCCATAGTTTAGGAACTTGCTACTTTTTATTCTATTTCTCTACAGAATCTAAGACATTTGAAAGAAACAAAGACAAGAACAAAAACCCCTCGATCTTGATACAACTAGGGATTGGGATTCCCCACCAAACCTGCTGTCATTCTTGGTGATGTCAACAACTGCAAAGAAGTCATCAAGCGCTGTGGTTTCTCGCCCACTATCACTTCCTCTACTCCTGTCCCACCCTTTGCCACATACTTTCATTGTCTCCATCAATAGCTAGAGTAACACTTTTGAAATCTCAATGGCCAGCCAATACTGATTACCATCTTCTATTTTCTTGCTTATTATAGAATCTCAATAGCTATAACACTTTGTGGTGATTCCTCATCTTCATCAACTTCACCAGTATCCCCTTTCTATCTCATTCAGTTCTGTGATTTGATGTACTATCTACATACTGATGACTCCCAAATTTCTCCTATGGTCTGTGTGAGCAACTACTGTAGGACAACACACTTAAGATTCATAGATACCCGTTTTTTTCCAGATGAGAGAGTCTGTTAAGCCCTGGTTGAGCAATATCCTTGAGCAGAGGATTGTACAACCATATACACAATTTAATGTTTATCCAAAAGCCTCATTTGATTGAGATTTTTTTTTTACCAGCTGGGAGAAAGGGAATGAGAGGTGGTTTATCTTCCAAACCATCAAGTTCTGGGTCTTCTTTATTTCCCATAAATTCTGCTTGCAAACTAACCAGTTCCTTCTAGCATATATCTCTCTTTCTGTATCTTATTATACACTACAGAGAGTAGCACCCTGGCATATTCAACATTCTATCTATAGATCTCTTTTGCCAGATCCGCAAGTCTATTAGGTATATTCTCTATCTTCAAGTTTACAGACAATGTTTATAGTAATTGTACCGGAATTCTATAGCGCAGGTAGCCCTTCCCCAGCCTCTAATAGCAATTGCCTCACTGCTCTTCCAGCCTCCTGTAATAGTTACTGTCTACCATTGACTCATCACTGGTCTCAAAGCTAATGCTACATTTTTTTGTTTATGTTACAGCTGCAATTAACCTCTAGGTACCATTTTTGGTCTCAGTTAACCATTAACACATTAAAAATATTAACCCAAGACTTGGTGGCTTAAAATGACAACTTATTATTGTTTATGACTCTTGGTTGACTAGAAGGTTCTCTGTTGGACTCTCATGTGACTGAGTGGGCTGGTAGATTGTCTAGGATTAGAAGGTATAAGTTGGTCTCTCTCACATATCAGACAATTGATGCTGGCTGTCACCTGGGCCACTCTCTTTAGGTGATCTCTCATCATTCAGTAGGCTACGCTAAGTTTCCTTAGACAGTGGTGAAAGCATTTCAAGAATGTGAATCCTGAAGCTGCAAAGCCTCTTGAGATATAGGCTCCATAACTCATATATCTCTGCTTTCTCCACATTCTATTGGTCAAGCAAGTCACAGGGCCAGTTCAGATTCAAGATATGTACAGAAACAAACTCTTCCTGATAGAAGGAGCTACTAAAAAGAAATCGTGGCCATATTTAACCTACTACACTCTATAGTGGAAAGCATTAGAGTTTATAAGTTTAAAAATAGCAGAATAGTTTCCAGTGAGAGTCTCTTTGGCTTTAGAAAAACATTGGATGGATTTAAATTATCCTTCTGTCTTTTCCTTCTTATGTAACATTGGGCAAGCAACTTTACTGCATTATTTCTCAGTTTTGTTATTTGTCAAATCGAAGTATATATTTCTTTAAATAAAATAATATAAAATAGTCTTTGTTCATTAAACAGCTAATGCCATTATTGGAGCAATTCTTAAGAAAATGAGGAGGAAAATTAATTCCTAACAGGGAAGACTTTATTATACAGGTGGGTGTGACCTATCCAGAAAGAAGAGAAAGGGTGGATAGCATCCAAAGAGGCAGAGGAGCAGGCAGGGCAGGGTCACGTAACAGTGATAATAGATAAACGTTATTGAGCAGTAATTTTTTTGTCAATTGCTCTCTATATTATCTCACTTAATTTTCACATTCACATTATAGGTGGTTATTATTATCCCCATTTGCACTAAAATAAATGGTTTTCAGAGAATTTTCTCAAGCACACAAAGATAGTAATTGGCTAAAATGGGCTTGCAATCCAGGTATTTTTTTTATTTATTTATTTATTTATTTATTTATTTATTTATTTATTTATTTTAAGACAGTAATCATTCTATTCTGCTATGCTAGAAGTGGCATTGTCTGATGAGACACTTATTGACAAGCCCTATTAAAATCAATTATAAAAAATGACTGAAAGTTAAGGATGACATATGAGCTGGGGTCAACCTATCAAAATGAGTTTTCATCTGCAATGGTTGCCCTTGGAATCTCCTTAGATGGAGACCATCATTCTCTCAATTCTGTTTAGTTCAACAAATGTTTTTTGGGTATTCACTGTGTACCAGGCACTTTATTAGGAGCCTGTATATAAAGTTTTATATTGCGATAGGGAGAAGAACAGACATAGATTTGGGTTAAAGCTGAGGCTCTCAAGGTTGCAAAGATACACACTGATCTGTGTTTGAGGTTCCAAGAGCCAGAGCTAAGGAGCTAGGAGTCAGGATGGAAAGGAGGGAATCAGACTGAGAAGGATTTAAGAGGCCATAAGTAATTGGATATTTGGTCAGAGAGAAAATATATTCAGGAAGGAAACTGAGACTTTTAAGTTTAGGATGCCTGAAAGTTTGGTGTTGTTTCCCAAAACAGTAGGAAATAATAAGCTGAGAAGTATGTTTGGGATTTGAGTTTATTTCTGGAGAATGTTAAATGTATGTACAGATATATCCAGGCCAGGTGGAGAGGTGCAGCAAACAGTTCCAAAGTGAGACCGATCTGGATGAATACCTTGGAAGTTATCACTCTATAACGTGACAGTTAAACCTAAGCCTTCCAAAGCTCTGACATAATCACACTTCTTTGCTTCATGGAAGGGAGGTATGAGGAAGTTTGAAGATTAAGAAAGTGGGTTGTTTCCTGCTTGTTTCAGGCAAAGCCAAAGTGCTATATTTAACTAAATCATTTCTGCTGTTGTCATCTACATTTTAAGTTATGTAATTCTCAGATTAACTATCGTATGCTTGAGTTTAAAGTGCTGTTGATGATAACAAACTGAAAATATGATTTTGTATATTTTCTAATTTAGGACCAACTGCTTTTTTAAATAGTTCACTAGCACTACCTGAGTAATAATTATGTAAAAGAAAAAGCAAATTTACAGCAGTTTGGAGCCTGTCTTATGATGCTCACTTTTCTACAATATTATTTAAGCCTCTCCCTGATCTTTTGAGGTAGGTATTATTGAGACCATAACTCATATATCTAGATTTCTCTGGATCTCTCATATTACTTCAAAATTACACTTTTTTGAAAAAGCGATCTAGGCTTTGATTTTCACTTTCTAACTCCCCAGACTCCTCAGTCTGTTGCCATCTAGCTTTCATCCTCACCACTAAACTGTCTTCATGATCAATTTTTCTTTCTCTGTACAGTTGGATTTGGTATGGCTTATTCTACCAGCTTAATTTACAATAAGGTTACCTTTTGCCTTCTAAAAATTGCTAAATCCAATGTTGCTCCAAGTAAAAAGTCTCAAAGTCAGGGGCAATTTTATAAAACCCAGGCAATAAAAGCATTTTCCATAATCTAGCTGATTCTCTTTTAAAAAACCAGGTGGAAAAAAATAAAAGAAAAACCTAGGCAGCATTTTTTATTTTTGTTTTTGTTTCTTTAGGCTAGCCATGCACTATTTTACTTGATCTTGTAGCATCATCAGAGCAGCAAGAAATTTTTGCCATACATTTTTTTTCTTTTATCTAAGTAGAAATTAAGGCCAATGTGATTACTACGGTAACTCTTAGTCATAAATTTAAATTTAAAATTATTATTTGGGCTTCTAGACGAATTTTTGTCATTTGTTATGCCCTCTGTAAAGTTTTATTGCTGTGTTGATTGTTAACAGTACCTTATAAATACCTTTTCTATTGAGGCTCAAGGGCAATATTTTTCTGATGCTCTTTTCAGAAGCCCAGTTTTCCAGGTTTCGGATCATACAAAGGCTGCTTAGGAAGACATTGGAGGTACATCTTTCACCTGTTGATTTTAAAACTAGAGGTAGGTATTATTTGAGTCTCCTAAAATAATCACATCAGTTTCTGATGGAGTAGAAGTAATTCTACTTATCTATTAGAAGTAATTCTCAAATATATAAGCCAGGCCTGTTATTAATTCAAAAAGAGATAACCTGTGGATACTAGAGAGGATTGATCTCATTGTCATCAAAGCCACTGGCAATACTTTGGGCTTTGCCATTTTGACGTTCTTGAGAGCTTTGTTAACCATGGTTTCAGAATTGCCTTGTTCTCTTCATCTTCCCTGAAGTTTGGGGCAATAAGAACATGTCGATTTTGAGTAATAATTGTTTACAGAGTTCATAAATAATGGTGTCCATGAAATATGTGTCCCTATTAATGGAGAGATAAGTTGGAATTTCCCAAGGTGGGACTTTAAAATCATATTGGCCATTGCTCCTATCAAAGAAAAGTCTCAATAACTCGAAGAATGAATAACAATAATTAGAACTTATTCATAGCACATTTGGTAATATTCAAAGTGTTTCTAAGCCTTATGTTTCTGTCCATGCCCTATCTTTATGGGTTCACCAAAATTGTGTGATTAGCAGGGACAACATCCCTTGGAAATCTTCAATGGCACCCTTAAAATATCCAAAAAATTGGCTCAGTACCATGACTAATTTATTTCTGTTAGCGTAGCATTTTTGTAAATTTCACTTTTTTATCATGGAAACCTCTTTAGGTAATAGCAAAGAAATTTCAGTTTCTTTAATTTGCCATCTATTTTCCAGGGGTTCCTGTAGTAGCCTGGAAATCTCTAAAACCCAAGCAATTCAAAGTCATAAACTAACCCAAAATCATGTATCTCCTATCAGTATAAATATTTAATCTTTTACCTTTTCTTAGAAGGCAGGTCTGAGCAATAGCAGTTAATTTAGCCATCTGAATTGAATTCTCTGAGAAGTTTAAATTTTAAGAATTCATGTCTGTGATAACATAACCAACTTATAAATTTTTAATTTTTTCTTTTTAAAAATAAAGCATCCATAAACATAAGTAAATCAAGATTATCAAAGAGAGCGATTGGTATGGAGCATAGATAGTTCTCTTAGGGCAAATAATCTTATGATTCTCCTTCCAGTAAAAGAAATAGGTGACTGGCTTCGAAGCATGGTCATGATAAACAGTTCATGTGAATGAAGAAAGAAACACGATTTCATAGTCTGACAACTAGGTGAACAGTGCTAAGGCTATTTTGTTAATAGAAGAGTTTATATAGCATGGGAAACCATTAAGCTGAGTGGGCACTTTAAACCAACTGAAGTTTTTCTATTGCTGTATTGCTCTTAGTCAAGGAAATATGTCTTGGTTATTGAATCTGAAGGAAGACTGAAGTAAAGCGTAGGCCTCTGATGATTTACACATCATTGAGTCATACCTCTAATACTTGTCCAGACTTTAAATGAACAAAAAGGAAAAAAAAGGGGGGGTGGGGAGGAAAGAAATAGGAAAGAAAAAATTTGTGATAGAATTTTAGAAACAAATGGCTTTGGTGAGAGTGACTGTACCCATCTTTGAGCTGAAACAGGAATTTTTTTTTTTTATTTGAAAACTATTCAAAAGATCACTTCTATTTAGAAATTTCTAGGAAGAAAAACATTCCTTAATTTGGGGGGTTTTGTAATATATATTAAGTTTGGTAGATAAAAGCTTTCATAACAGTTTTGAATTAATTAAAACTTACAGGTTTTTCAAACTGAATTGTTCCTGTGGTCATTTTTTTTTTTATGGGGCGAAGGAGGAAACTTTTGTGCTACCTAATGACCATTTCGGGAAACCCAAAGATAGCGTAGGCATAAAAGACATCTTAGTAGTTTTTTAATAAACATTTTTATCCTAACTTTATTTCAATTTTATCAAATATTTTTAAATATTTTAATTAACGGTTATCAATAACTTTTAATTCTCAGGACTTTGTTGGTATATGATTATTAAGGCAAATCAAAGGCAGTGAGAAGTAGTCAGCATGGACCTGGAGGACAATCAGTATTAGCTCCTGAGGTAACCGCCTCTGGTATAATAACAGAAGCTTTAGTTCAGAGGAGTACAGATGGAGAGAGGAGGCTACCTCCACAAGCAAGGGAATTTCAGGGGAAATTGGAGATGAAAGATCTCAACCTCAGCCCACATTTTTACAAATGTCCTCAAACCAGATTTCAGGTCCACTTCTTTTCTGCAGTGTCCCTACTTTAGAATGAGAAATCTAGCATTTAACTGGGCTGCAGCTCTGTAGTTCTCACACACATTTCCAGATATGCAAGCCAGAGAGAGCAGGAGGAAAACCTTCAAAGCTGCCCTGGAGCCTTCCAATCTGTGTTCTTAATTGTATGTTTACGGCTCTTAATTTCTGTTCATGTTCTCCGAGGCCCAAAAAGAAAAACTAGTGATTCCCCAGTCTTGATAATCATATCGTTTATAACAAAACAACTAAATTCCTCAGCCAATCCATCTATGTCTTGCCCCCTCTCCTGTACCTTATTTCAGGCTGTCAAGCATGACAATGAGAAAAAGGGAGATTATATCATAAACCATAGATTACCCATGTCCCTTACATCCTGGCACAGAGGTTATTTATCCCCGAGCTCCTTTAAATATAAACCACCCAATTTCAGACACCCATCTTTAAGGTGCATTTCTTGAGTTCACTTGCCATACAAATTATTTTATCAGTCAGGTTCCCAACAGGAAATAGTTGGCACACTCATGTTAGAATAACTCAAGGAGTATTTATTTACTGAAGGAGTGTTTGCAAAGATGTTGCAGGACATAATGGAACACAAGCAATGGTACAGGATCCTAGGGTTAATTAAGAACTATTATCATCCCTCAGCCTGACAGGATGAGAGGAAGGAACAGTTACCAAAACCTGGAAGGAATATGTTAGGAAGAGAGGTTAACTTGAAAGCACCTGCAGTCAAGGGACACAGACTTCAGAAAGTAATTATGAAGGAAGGGAAGCAGGAGGATAATTACCTAACCTCACCCTCCCCCAAAACCCTGATCTCCCGTGGGTACCTTTCATTAGCCAAACCCAACTAGAAGCTAGAAGACAAGCAAGACCACCAATGTAGTCTATTTAAGTCAGCCTCCTGTGACAGAAAGAAAGGAAGGAGAGATGAAGACAAGATTTGGAGGAGAGATGAGATGAGGTCTGGCTTGCTAGTGTTTTTAGAGACATTCCTCTGTGTTCTTGATTTAGCTCTTCTGGTAACTAGAGTCGTTGTTGGTAGCTTTCATGAAATCCTATACTTCCGGATTTCCTGAAAGAGGCTTTTCTAATCTTTGTTTTTGTAACCCTACCAATAGTTATCTAAGCCTCAAATTCTTTATATTAATTTTCTTTCCACTAAATATACCTAGAGTGGCTTCTGCTTTCCCAACCAAACCTGACTTATCAGAGAACATCACCTCCTTTAAAAGGGGCTCTATAGCCAAAAAGTAAGCAGAGAGAAACAAACCCAATACGTTTTTCCCCAACTCTTCTGACCAGGAAGATAATGAGAACTGAATAGAGATGAGAGGATGTTTTTCCTTTTGTTTCCTTGGAGACCTATGACATTTAATGAAAGGTCATGAGAAGTCTGAAATAATATATTTAGCCACATCTAAGAACACAGCATTTCAAGATCGAAACATTTAAATGTGTGTATATAACACTAAGGCAGATAGATAGAGATTTGTGAAGGCAAAATTCCTGTAAAGGAGTGTTCCTTTTTTGTTCTTTCTCTTTCTGGGCACCAAAATCTATACTGCAGCAAATATACAGAAAACAACCAGAAAGGATCTTTCAGACCTGGAGATGTTTATTAATTCAAGACAGATGAAAAGTAAGGACTGAAAGTAAATGAATACATACTTTAGAATAAGAACCATCTGTAGGTCACTCTGCAGTTAATTTTGTCATGAATCTAGACAACAAAATAAGGAAAAAATCTTATATTTATTTTTAGGAAAATTGTGAAAACCTTTAATCCTGTCTCTGGTTCAGTCCATGCTGTTTTTCTTCCTAAATCTAATGTCACTCTTGTTTGCCACACATTTTTTTCTCTCTTCTTGGTTCATACTTCAGTGTTATAGAGGCTTTTGCTTTTAAGTACCATACATATACTTCCTCAAAATTTATTTCAACTACAGCCTTTAACAATGATTAGCTAGGGGCAAATGAGAGCAGCTGCGAACTCTTGAGTACTTACTGACATGCCTGTCATTGCATTAGGCACTCTACATGTATCACCATACGTAACTCTAACAACTATATGAGTTAGTTTGTTATCCTTTTTATTGTTACCAATTTGTAGGTGAGGAAATGGAAACTTAAGGTTTCTGCCTAAATCTACCAGTTGGAATGCAAATGCAAGTTTCACTGGTTTTAAAGTCATTGTTTATATCTCTTACATTGTGCTTCTTTTCTAAGCAAACTTGCCACCTATGCTGGGAAATGCCTTTTTTTCTTGGTTTCTACAATAGTATTGTGCTTTTGTGTCTTTCTCCGCTGTGAAGTGATAATTCTATCGCCTATGTCTTTTTTACTGTATTATTCTAATAGCAGTACAGTGAGGGAAGGGATTATATTCCTTTTTCAGGAAGAAAAACTTACTGATTGGAGTAAAAGCTCCAGTGGAGGATGTACTGCTCATTTCTATGTAGCACTGTGAAACTCCCCTAGAGACAGAACTATTTCATGTCCTCTTTGGTGAGTGGGGATCACAAGGTGAGTTTTTACCATCCAGTAACACCTCACATAACCTAGAGCCACATCCTATCTGCAGGCCCTGTGAGTTCACAATTAGCAATGCAACTGTCATTAGATAAGGGCTTAAATGACTCAGAGTCACTTCTCCCACCCCCCCTTATTCATTTCTAGAAAACTGTTCCCATTCTCAACACTTGCTTTCAAGAAAAGGAACAGCTCACATTTATCTTTTGTTTTTCACTTATTCGCCACAAAGAGTAGTTACAAAGTAAAACAAAAATAAAGAAAATCCAGATGTGAACACATACTCTATTTTAGCAGCTAAAAATGTTTTTTATGGATTGCTCCTTAATCCAAAGATTTTAAAGTGTTTGTAAAAGACAACTAACTAAGCCTTGCTTTAGTCTTATACACCTTACTAGCTTTTCTAAAGCACCTTCTTACAAGGTTTTGAAACTTTCAAGGACAGCTTTTAATCCCACTGAAAACTAAAGAAAAAAAAAAAAAATGTTGTACCATCACGCCACTTACTGACAGGTGAAAAGTAAATGTACTCTGAAGTGTACCTGAAACCTGTTTCTGTGATTATCCGAAGCCCTCCAAAGACTAAGAGAGAGGGCCTTCCTATCTAACTAACAGAAGATGGTCAGAGAGGGCCACTCTACAAGTTTAAAAAGTTTAAAACGATGTTTTATATAGAAGGGTTTGACCAAGATCTGTAACTGACTCAAAATCCTCTGCATGTATTAGAAAATGATGGAAAGTTCAAATTCAGGTTGAAATTGCCCTGCTTAGGCAGAATTTGTTAAGTTCTTGGTGTGGATTTAATTAATTCAGTTTTGGTAGAGATGTAGCGTATCCTGTATGAAGAAGCCTGTTTGCAGAAGGCTTTTCTTAGGTACTTTTCCATGCTGCTCCACACGCTGGTGAAGTTGTAGATCTAGATCAGAATGTGTCACTCAGAGGTGGACTGCTTTTTTATGCAAGTAGGGAGAAAACGAAACAAAGACTTTGCTTTTTTACACATTTCTCAGGTGTCTTGTCTGATTCCATTGGAGGTCAAATATCTGTACTACATTTTTAAACACAATGACCTTAATTTCACACGTATTTAGCAGCTAGTGTAAAAACTAAATATATTATGGACAAGACAGTAAGTCCTTACCCTCAGAGAACTGCTACATGTACACTCACACTCTCTTCCAAAGTAATCTAAAATGAAATTTTCCCGGTAACAAATAAATTGTACTTGTAATAAGTTGAGCAGCTTTATGGCTTACTAGTCATGTTCTTGGTAATATCTCTGATCATTTCAAATATCCACACAATATGAGTTTTCAAAATGGAAAAGAGCACAGAACATTAAGGTAATGGGGTTCAGAGATTGGAAGCCAGATTTATATACCAAAAGGGCTAATTTCCAATTGGTTTAAAACTCTACATTTAATGAAAGGATGTTCTTGAAGAAATTACCACAATATCAAGAGTTACTAATCAATTATGCAAATATTTGTTCCCAAGGGTGATTAAAATCTAGTACAAGTGCTTAATTCGGATGTATAACTGGCAAATTAAAGCTAATTGAAAATAGCAAATTTCAAAAATTAAGCTGAGATAGTCCAGATGGCCTAGCTAAGAGAAAAGCTTTGTTAAAAATAGAAAAATAAATATCAAATAATAAAATATTGTTTGAAAGGTGAACCTGTGAAAAACCCATTATCTATTCGTAATAATTTTGAGAAAATGCCATTGAGTTAGAGGTTAGTGAGTCATATCTTGCTAATCAGTCCTATGGAAAATGGACAATCAAAATTCTCTTTTAATCATATATTATGTTTTGTATTTTCACATGAATATAAATTTAACTTCTGAGAATTTACAATATGGTAAAATAATTTATATACTAGTAGTTCAGCATTCTTGATAATTCGAATCTTAGTTTGGAAGAAGTTTATCTTTATGCTATCTCTACGAAGAGAATTTTATTAAGCAAATTAAAATTATAAATGAGATTATAGAGAAATGCATAACATCCTAAACGCATTGTCTCGAAGTGCTTTATAATTATATTACCCTACAAGTAATTTATCAAATGCTCAGCATTTTACCTGTATTATTTAATTCTCATTATCTATGAGGAATACCCAATACTAGTATCCCCATTTCATAAGATGAAGAAACTGAGGTGTAAAAAGACTAACTTCTTCCAGGC
Source organism: Pteropus alecto (assembly GCF_000325575.1). Lineage (NCBI taxonomy): Eukaryota > Metazoa > Chordata > Mammalia > Chiroptera > Pteropodidae > Pteropus > Pteropus alecto. The sequence continues at coordinate 1,534,870 of NW_006441953.1, read as the reverse complement.
CATTCAGTCAGTAGGTAATGGAGTTTGAATTTGGTGAGTATTAGACTCTAAACCCCTCACTTGCATCATGCTCCTTTCTGGTGAACTTTGAAAAATAAGCCCTTGTGCTGTAAGAATGTGGGGGTGGGGTGGACTATAAACAGGGACGCTTTAATTGCTTCCCTATTTACTCATATACTGACACAGACCTGTAGGAACTATTAGAGCACTGCCCAACCTGCTTTCAGTGCAAAGAGGTGATCCTTCCAGTAAAAACGTTCATTAATTTATTGAACGCCCACTCTATTCCAGGCATGACTTTTAATGTTTGGAATACATCAATGAATAAAACAAGTAAAGGTATATATCTAGCAGAGGGAGACAGACAAACTATTAAAACAACAAATAAGTATATTACATATTAATTTAGAAGCTGATAATTGACAGAGGAAAAAAAAAGAATGATGAAGAGGATAAGGAAGTGTGAGTGGTAGGGTAGGCAATATTTTCAATAAGGTAATCAGGCTAGGATCTTTTAAGCTTCCATTTGATGAAAGGCTTAAAGGAAATAACAGAGTTAGTATACAGAGATATCTGGCGAGAGAAATGCCAGTACAAGGGCATTGCTGTTAGATCTTGCCTGCCAGTTCAAAGAACAACAAGGAAGCAAGTGTGATGTGGGTGGAAGGGTGGGTGGGGCAGGAAGAGTACTAGGAAGGCAATGCTGGTGCTGCTGAGCTAGCAGGTTTTCTTCATGTAGGCAGAGGCATGGATTTTGGTTTCTTCTCTAAGCAAAATGAGGAGACATTGCAGAATTTTGAGCACAGGGGGGACCTGACTTTGAAAAGATTGCTGTGAATACTGGGTTGAAAAGGGATGATAGGGAGCAAGGGAACAAGCAGAACAGTTGCAGAAATCCACGTGAGAAGTGTTGGTGACTGGGACCACAGGGGTAGCAGTGGCAGGAATAAGAAGAGGCCAGGCTCTGCATTCATTTTGAAGGTAGATCCAATGGATTTCAAAACAATTGCATGTAGATTGGGAGAGAGAGGCATAAGCTCAACGGAAAGCAAACAAGCAACCTTAAAAAGGAAGACAATTCTGGCATGTGCTACAACATGGATGAACTTTATGCTTAAAAAACATAAGCCAGCCACAGAAAGACAAACGTTTCATGACTCCAATTATCTGAAGTAACTACAGTAGTCAAAGTCATGGAGACAGAAAGACAGAATGGAGGTGGCTATGGCTGAGGAGGAAAACAGGGAATTGTTGCCTCAGAGATACAGAGTTTCAGTTTCGCAAGATGAGTTCTGGAGATTGATTGCACAACAGTGCGAATGAACTTACTACTGAACTGTACACTTAAAGATGGTTGAGATTATAGATTTTAAGATATGTGTATTATACCACAATTAAGAATTATGTATGTGTGTATATATATACATTTTTTTAAGGAAGTAAACTCTAAGCCAAAAATGACTTCAAGTATTTTGTCCCGAGCAAATGAAAGAATGAAATCGCCAACCTTAGATTAATCCGAGCCCAGGTCTCAATTCTTATCCCTCTGAGAAATCTTCAGAAAGAAGTTAACCACAGTTCTCCACAGTCCAAGGAATGTTGTTCTCCACTGAAGTGGTAGTACTGTTATTTATAGTTAAGTCTCCTCTAAGAAGAGAGTTTAACATATATTCTACTTAGGAGTTCTTCACTCGGTGCTAATTGTCTTCTATATGCAAATACTGAGTAAGTATATACCTCTATCTTAAACACACTAGTTTAACATCAGCACAATCAGGCAATTCTTAGTACCTACAAATACGTAACAGCAGCCCCTATTTGTTATTTCTACATTTCGATTGCTTTTTAACATCATCGGTCATTATGTTACATTTCAAACAATTACTTATAATACTCTTTTGTTTAGACTGCATCTTAACTTCTGCCCATTATGGTGACTCTTGACAACTTTTATGAGAAAGTCCCTTTAATGTTATTACTTCCAACAATAGAACATTTTTTTCAAGTAGCTAGCTAGTATTGCTTTCTCCCATTTTCTCCATTGTTTCTCCCCAGCCTGGGACGTGGAACCTTCACATCACACTGAATCCCACTGCTGCTTTCCTTTCCTATCTGACCCACCATGGCTTGAGCTACATGTGCATGTGTAAGTTCCCCCTGGCAGCAAGCTCTGGAGGAAGCTCTTTCTGCTTCTCTGGGACCATCTTCTTTGGCTAAAGGGACTATGTTGGCAAAGTGGAGGGTGGGGAGGGAGTGGAAGTGAGTGTTACTCTGATTCAAGATAATCAAATATGACCTATCAATAAAAGCTATTCCTTGCAATTAGTCACATTAATAGGGTTTTATCTTCAGTGTTTCTGTAAGAGATTTTTTTAAAATTCTTTAAAACAATATCTTCAATTAAAGTGACAGTTGTATTCTGTTGGATTGACTCCCACACTCTTGATTCCTACCTTTCTATAGAGTGACTTCTTATATCGTTGCAGTGCCTAGAAAACCAAAATTCATATTCCCCATACTCCTATAGGATCAGGGTTCTAAAAGCAAATTAGTTTCCATTAATTATATGTAATCGAGTAAGTTTTAAAAGGCAAAAATGAAAATGAAGCCATCTTTTTGTCTCTCTTGATGGTTTTATAAAAGATGGTTGCAATGTAGGCAATTTTTTCTTGATTTTGTCATCCTTATCCCCAAATCACAACCACGTGTTCCTCCCCCCTTTAATTTCCCACCTCCCATACTTCCATCCCTGACCTACGGATATTGCTGTCTCCCCTTAAGAACTGGATTTCTGAAGGTGGGGCATCTCCTCCCACATGCTCATGTAGTGCACCCAGGGCCTGGCACACTCAGTGCACTCGGGGGACCAGGCACACCCGGGGTATGGAGCCACTCCCTGAAATATTTTATTGAACTCAGTATTGAAGGAGTGGCCACAGAGGTTGCAGAAGAGTTCCCACGGCCTATCAATGCTGAGATAGTCCTTGAGAATCATCCTGAGAGCCCACTGTTTCAGCTGTGCCAACAACCCTCTAGTGATTTGTAAGTAAAGTACAGAACTGGATGGATTAAACTCCTGCCTTCCTTAATTGGAGAGGTTTGTTTTCAGAACTGAACATTGGGTAATGCATGTATGTGCGTGTATACAAAGAGATGTGTTCAAGGTTGTTCAATGTAGAACAGGTAGTAATTGCAAAAAGCTAAATATCAATAAGCAGACAGTGGTTAAGTAGCTATCACTATAACTGTATAGAGAAATAGGGAGATCTCCAGTATTTCTTAGTCAATTCTTATTTTTTCTTGCCATTTCTTTCCCATCTCCATCCTGGAGTTTTGAGTAATTTTCCAGGCTGAAGGTTAGGTAAGTTTCAAGAAGCAATGCCTCAAGGAGTAAGAATTAGAATGCAGAAAAAGATCCTGAAGGAAAAAACTGGATGAACATTGTTTTATTACATGAAAAACTGAACCTGGCTGGAGCCTTAAGAACTATTACTAATTCCATTTCCAGTTCTTATTTTGTGGATAAACACACTGACCCACCACAACTACACTTATTTTTCCTACAATGATGGTAATTTGTCCTGTTTATTTCACAGGAAGTTGTAATATTCAATGACATATGCTTTAACAAGGGATAACACGATATGTAATATGTAGCAAAAAAGTTTTAAATTTAAAAAACAATTTAAAGTAACAGTTCAATGTTTCATACAGATTTTGTGTCCTCCAAACAATGACCCATGCTTTTAAGAACAGAAATCAATAGAGCCACAAGCTAATTTATAAAACGTTCTAATTACATGCTCAGTTGAAACCAGATAAGAACACATACAGTAGTGGAATCAATGGTGATTATGGCTAAATAAATCACTTAGAGAATGTCATTGTTGTAGAGTGCAAAGACCACATGTGTGGGTATAATAAGAATGACCAATACAGTAGGCCATTAGTTTCAATCTCTTAACTTCAATATAGTCATGCTGGTAACGACAAAAACAATAATCTAGCTAACATTATCATATGCTAGACACAGTGCTTTTTATTCATTTTACCCTCTCAAACCTATGCGATACATGGCATCATCTGTACATATGGGGAAACTAAAATTTAGAGAGGCTAAATTAATTGTCTAGTGTTGAGCAACTAGCTGGTAGATGGTAGGTAGCCCAGACTTTGCTAGATGTCCAAATCTGAATTTTTAGTGACTAATTTATACTATTGGTGTCTGTGTAATAGCTACATTTATTTTGTTTTTACTTATGTTTTCTTTCCTATGCTAGAGTGATTATGTTATAGTGGATTCAGAAAAGCTCTTTTATTCTTCAGGCTGTCCTACAGGAAACCAAAGGACAGAGATCCATCTACATGAAGATGTTTTTCCGAGAGTATAAATGTTTGCACCTCCACCCCTTGGCAGATGAAAGCCATATTATATAAAAATTCACCATAATTTTTATATCTAGGACTTAATAAAAAAAAAAATCATATCCATCTGGAAGAACGAAAGGACTGTACATATTAGAGACACTGTCTGCTACCCCTTTGGTGAGGCAGCATGCTGAGCCATTTGCAAGAACAGCTCTTCTACTCGGGATGTTGTCTGGGGATGAAAGATATAATCCAGGGCCAGCGTTCTTGGCAAGAGTGTATCAAGTGGAAAGTTCCTAGGCTTCTGTATATTTGCAATTTCAACTGCGATAGAATATGATATTTTCTTTCATTTCCCTTCATGGATGATGTAAGTCTTCACCTACTTAAAATACAGTTTACATATAGGATGCTTTCATTGCCTTTTAAGATTCTGGAAACTCCCACATATAACAACTGTAAAACTTGGCTAAGGGAGTTACCCACCTCCTCCCTTATCCCCCATGCATAGACACACAGAGCCCACAGATCTCTCAGACATTAACTGTAATAAAGTTTGCCTTGACTAGTATTTATTTACTTTTTTTACTAGCAACTAACTCAGAAGACATCAGAAAATACAGCAACTTTCATCCAAAACTCTTGGTAGAAAGTCAAGCAGAACTGCAAGGGACATAGTATTTCAAAAGGCAGTGACCCTATGATTGCATCTTGCTTTCTTGCAGTATTCCAGAATTGCAAGTAGGAAAAGGCAGCAGGAGATATATCCAGAAAAATTCTGCCTATAGGCTTCAAGTTCTAGGCAATTGCTTGGCATCATGGATGGATGCTTCTGGGGCATACTTCTGTGTTTTTGGGTTCCTTAACATGAAACTGATATGTCATATTCTTGCTTACTTTCTTTTGAGGGTTGCTTCGATAATGAGCATAGAATATGTAAATGAAGAGAAATGGACAACATAGATAGGTTTCAGGACCCCCATACATACCAAAATCCTCAGATGCTCAAATCCCTCATATAAAATGGTGTAGTGTTTGCATGTAAACTACACACATCCTCCCATATACTTTAAATCATCTCTAGATCATTTATAATACCTAACGAAATGTAAATGCTATGTAAATAGATGTTATACTATATCATTTAGGGAATAATATCAAGGAAAAAAGCCTGTACATGTTTAGTATAGATGCAAACATCATAGGTCTAACTATCTAGTATATGTCAGCAACATAAATTTTTTTCAAGTATTTTCAATACAAAATTGTTTGAATACATGGATCTGGAACCTGTAGATACGTAGGACTGACTGTATTAATTATTTCTCTTCTCAGAGTGCAGATGAGCAAAGCCAGGTGCCCTTGTACACAAGGAAAGAAAATATTCCTTCCACAGGATTCTGTCTCTCCCCTAAACCTCAAAATAGGTAATGAACACTAATTCATTTCTACTCCATGTTGTATTCAAATAATTTTGTGTTTGAAGAAAACTTAGTTATTTACTATAAACAGACTTGTTTTGGTTTTGCACCTATCATTTCTACAAGAAGGTACAAGAAGAAGCAACTAGAATGATAGAAGATGGGGAAATTGGTATATGTGGTCACTCTCGGAATACAGCCAATTTGATCCTCTCAATGTCAATTATGCTACATTTTTCCCTTTTAGAAAATGTAACAAGCTGTTCCTACAGCTTTGACGAGGCACATAAATGATAGATCTGAGGAACAACTAAATTTATGTCTATGGTATAACTCTAAAATATTTTAAAAGTGAAACATATAGCAAAGTCTTCAGTGGTTGTTAATATGCCCAGGACCTTTTTACTGAAAAATCCAGCCTCATTAAGTTTGAAACATTAGTATTGCTCCTGTGTTTTCTCTTGGGCTAAGTTCCTATGCTCATTTTATGAGGAAAAACTGATGAACAGATGTAAAGGAAATTAATGGTCTGTCTAGCACTTCGTATACTTAAGTGTTAAATATAAAAACCCTTAAAAAATTAGGCCTTGTTCAGGTTTAAGATTCGAGTTCAAGTTTTAAGAACTAGATTTGCTCACTCTGGGTAGAAAAGTTTTTACTGCAAAAATATTACTTTTAGCCAATCTAATTCACAGACCTTTTCTTAATAATATCTAAAAGACTAACTCCTAGGTCTTAAGTCAAGAATAATCAGACTTACCCATTATAATTGTATCCAAAATTAAATACAAATACATGCATGTGTACATAAATATATAGATATAAACACTTACTGTATATATCACATTTAGAAGTAACAATTGTCCCCACAGTTACCATATTGGTGTTGCTAACGCCACCTCTCATATATCTATAACCTGCCTGACCTTCTATCTGAAGCCATTAAGAATTTCTCTCTAGGGAATGTGAAAAAAACATAATGGAAATACGAGTAACTGAAAGTCTAATGAGAAATACATAAGCCTGTGAGGCTGAAATCCCCAGGGCAGCCTAATTCCTCTGCTGGTTTCTCCAGCTTGTGCACACATTCCAGACAAACCCCGCCACCTTACCTATATATTCCATGGTTCTCTTAAGTTAGAGTCAGTTAGTTACTTGCAAACAGAAATCCTCGACAGAGCCGTGTATTCATATGCATACATAGATATACCAGTATGTTATGTATGGCTGTCATTACAGAATAGTTTTGTTGGTATATATAGCCGCTTCTCACTAGAGAAGTTATGAAGTGCTTAGCTAGGAGTAGCCAAGTGGGATTCAGCTGCAAAAAGAAAATGGTAATGATCATTAGGTTTTGAATAACTATTTTAACATCTTTGAGCCTCAATTTCCAGATTAGGAAAATGGGCATAATAATACCTATTTCAAAGATTTTTATGAGGATTTTATTTCAAAGATTATGATGAGGATTAAATATGATAAGGCCATAGACTCTCCTGTCATACTGAAGCCATTTATTTTGTCATTTCCTTTTTCATCATTACCATCCTGTGTGATTTTGTCTGGTCAGCATTACACACCAGCCTGGAACAATGGTCACTCTCTCATACGAAATGATACTCCACTTCCTCAAAGTTTACACTTCAAAAAGAATAGTTTAACTAAACTACATTTTAAAAGCTATAACCATTTCATATCCTATAAGTCACCCTATCTGTGTGGAAGGCTGATATTTCATCAGTGTAAACTATACAAAATTGCTTACCACAATTGTTCTGTACCTGTGTGGCAGTGAGAATTTTTTCTTTTTAGACCAGTCAGGATTTTAGTAGGAAGAGAACAACTTCTAGATTAACTACAACCAGAAAAAGTTATCAATACTCAAGGATATTCTGTGCTTCCTTTCTGGGTTTTTATTTCCAAAATCCCTGTCATCTTACCCAGCAAGATTCTATATCCCCTTGTCCCCACTATCCCAGAAATCACACAAAGTCAATGGAAATATGACTGCTGACTTTAACATTTTCAGCATGTAGAAGTATCCACCCACAATGTTTGCTTAACTTTGAAAATATTTTTTACCTTCTCCAAGATGGTTGCCAAAAGACATCTTTGAGTCAGCGGCTGTATGTAGGCACAGTTTAATCTGCTGCATGAATTCAGACAAGTTAATTGACACTTTTTGGTCCATGACTCACCATGTCCTGTCAATTTATATGAATACTCCTTTGTCAGTTTGTGGATTGAAAGGAGTTATCAGTTTGTCAACCATAATATTGGACAATTTTGCTTTGCTTTTTATTTTCATTCTTTTTCACACTGTGTTTCATCTATGGTGAACGACCAATTCTATCACATCGAGCAAAAGAATAATGTAAAGCGAAACACTTCTCCTCAAGTCCTCACTCTGTTTTCTTCTTGCTTTAACTTTTACTGACTTTTTTTAAAGTTAGTACAAATAATTTTTTTGTTTGTTTATTTTATTTAGGAAAAGCACAGATTAGTACTGGTAGAGGCAGGTTATTTGAGAAATGGCAATGAAAATGGACTGATTGTTTACCTCAAGTAGAGGAATTATGAAATTTGTAATTAAAACAGAGGGAAAATGAGAAACCAGAAGAGCTTAAATCATTGTAGAAAATATGAAATAGAAGAATTAGAAGGAATTCATTAGTTTTCAGGAGAACTCTTCAAGGAAAATGTTTTTATTATATATACCTTATCCTGATTCTTGAACAAAAATAATCTTAGAATAGAGGATTGAAAATTTAGCAGTTCTTTAGTGCTTCGAATCTGTATTTCACTAACAATTCTTCCTAGTTATTTAATTTCCTGTATTTATCTATATATTCATCTCCCAGATCAGTGCACAGCACAGAGGAGGTTCTCACTAAATGTATGTCAACATGATAAAGGAATAAAGCCTGTCTATTTGGAAGGAAGGTATAAAAAAATGACCTTATCTGTTATGTCACCATTTCTCCTATGAGAACTCTAAGTGAAAGAATGAGAAAAACTCAGTAAAATTCCTCATTACTACAAGTGACTAAAAACAGATGAGTGGCCTACAGATTAAACTGAATTTTTAAAAGACATTTCAAAGGAATAAATATAAAAGAGATATTGCTTCTTAAATGCTTGTATCATTAAGCACTTATTTACCAACTATTGTTTTTAAGGCACTGTAAAAAGCAGCTCAAAAGAACTGGTTGCTTTATGACAAATAAAATCTAACAGATGTAAAATATACATAACATAAAATGCAGCAAAAGTAAAACCTATATGAAATATTTCTATTTGAATATTTTAAAAATCATAGTTAGGAAGTAATTGGTAGACCTGAGATTAAAGAGGAATTTGGGGAACATGTAGTGTTTTGTGTATTTGTGTCAGTCTTTAAGGGGAAATAATCTTACAAACCCTTTTAACCTCTTACCTAGGAATCACGATGGTTAGCTTATACCATACTGAATATTTTCCCCAAAAGAAAAAATGAATTTATGGATAAGAGCATCATTAGAGTGTGTGTATATACACACACACACACACACACACACACACACACACACACACACATTTTTAGCGTATATATACTCTAAATATATATATATATATTTTTTTAAAGGTAAAATCAGGATTTTCATGGAAATATGAAATGAATACATGTCGAGGATTTTATTCAATTCATTAATTAATGAAGGAACCAGTAAAATGTTATGACCAGGTCAAAAGCATTTCCAAAGCTAGTCTTACCTGCAACTAAATGTAGAACTGCTGGGATAAAATATCTAGGTTAGAACAAAACTTAGCGGTAAGCCATATCCTTTGGGGTGGTCTCTTCCACAGGAAAGAAATGATTTGCATTTCTGCCTGACAAAAATCTGCAAATTAACCTCAGCCCTACAGAGCTATAAAACAACCCAGCCTCTAGAAAGCCCAGCTGACCCTGCCCAGAAAGCACATTCAGCAATCTCTCTTGCTTGTTTACAAGTTTTAGAGAAGTTTTCTGCAGCATTAATACATTTTTATTTAGCAAGCCTCCCTTACCACGATATATTTAATGAGCTCAATGTTTATTTTTTCAAGATTGATTCTAATCTCAACTTATATGGAAGAGAGGTAAAAAACAGAATCGGGAAATTATAGATGGTTACAATCCCCTGATTATGTCCACTTTTAAAATATAAATGCCAAGGTGGATAGATAAGTAGATATGAGCCTGAGGGAGAAAGACAATGAAGGGTTAACAAGGCCCCAAAATGGCGCAGCAGAAGACAGTACACAACAAGGTATCTGGCGGCTTACGGAGCCTCCCTCCTACTCCCAAGGTCGGAAGCCAGATCGGCAGGCAAGGTGTTGAGAGGCACCTGGTATTTTCCTGCTCCCCCTCGTTCTCCTTCATAACCTGAGTCAGTTAACTGCAGATGATCATTATACGAACTAACTGTTATGGGTGAAATTAGTTTACTGAGTATGTGCCTACCCTCAAAGTCCCCAAGGCTCAGGTGTGTGACTTATCAATGAGCACATACCTCACATGCCAGTGCCAATTCGCAGTGGGAGGGACAAGAAACTCTATGGCCCATAAAAACTCACAACCCCAGTTTCTCAGCACACTCGATTTTTATCCAGCTGCTGCTCACTTGGACTGTCTTCCAAGTGTACTTTGCTTGCATTACTTGATAAAATTGTTTCTGTTTGCTGCTTTTCGTCTGTTCTTTCTTCTCCAAGCGTCGGACCTCTATGCAAATCTTTAGTGGAGGACCCAAGGATGGAGCTCCTGACTCCCACAGCAATGCAAACACCTGATTGCCAGTAACATAACTTCTACTGTAGTGAAATATTTAGGTGTACAAAACACACACACACAAAGTAGAGACTGTAGAGCAAACAGTCAAAAAGACAATCTCCTCTGCTCTTATGCACTCCAGTAGCTCTTAGTGCATGTGAGTAAATAAGAATGAAGTGAATGTAGTACCAAAGAGTGACTGTATCAGTCAACTGAAGACAACTGCTTGGCACTCTTCATCTGCAAAAATGGAAAATTTACAGAAGCCACCTTGAGGATATATGTAAATAAGAATTAGCAAACTCAGGAAAAGACATTGCTGGAGATGAACTTAAGCTTCTCCCTCTCTGCCTTCTCTGCCTGTTCTTCCCTGTTTTTCCCTCTCTGACTTCTTCTCCTGTAATCTTTTTTTCTTGTCCTCATTGCTTCCTCTTAAGTGTGTCATCTGTTGTATCAAAAAGAAAAAAAAAAGCCATTAACCTACCACATTCCATATTAAGTCCACAGAGAATTAGAATAATGAGATATCTAATTACCTGCACCTACATTAGGAAAAGCCTTTAGCACCATGACAAGTTATGGGTTCCCATAAGCCTAGATTAAGCACTTTTGGATCAAGTGCATTTCTAGTACAGTCAGTGCCTATTTGTATGCAAAAGAAATGTAGCTTGCTTCACTGAGACACAGGTGAGGTGCACTTTCGGGTAGAGAAGAATGCTAGGCATGATGGCCTTGTGACTATGTCCAAGATAAAAATCTAACAAATTTCATTCTTTGTTACTTTCTGCAATTTTAAAAATAGTTTTTATAGCATGTACATAACACCTTTTAAGTTTCCTTTTACTATAAACAAAAATGCATACTCATTTTAGAAAATATAGAAATTATAGGTGAGTAAAAGTCAGAGCTTGTAATTTTGTTACACAGAGATTGCCACTGGTAAAAAGGCTGATAAGAACATATCCACGCAATATATGTATATGTAAAGATAACTGAGATTTCATATATATATATATATGTATGCATGTGCTTATGTATATGTATACATGTGTATTATCTATATACATATATAATTTCTAACCTGTTCTTTCACTTAACAATAGAATAGAAATTTACTTAATCTCATTTAATATTCATCATTAACAATCTTAATGTCTAGTTAGTATACCAATATATGATTCTAGTTTGAATAACCTTATTTATCAGTCTTATATTGTTGCCATGTAGTTGGAGTCCAAATTTTTCCTATTATAAAGATAATATAATGAACAAAGCAATTGAGAGATGTCTCTACATATTAATGATTATTTTCATAGGCTTCATACATAGAATTTCTGTCAGAAATAAATCAGTTTTAGACAACCAATATACATATATTGCCAAATTATCCTCCAATATGCCTACTGAAAGTGTGTGAGAATGGTATTCACCATACAAGTTAAACTTTAATAGGGTTTATTTTTAAGTGTCACTGTTTTGATCAAAACAATATTAAATATAAATGTAAAAAGTCTAAATGACTAATACACCTATGAAAAACATTCACTTTTTTCTGTTGTGAGTTGCTTAGGCACATCAACTTTTTTTTAATAAAAGGTTTATTTATCATAATGATATTGATCCATTATCTGACATTAAAGCAGCATTTTTCACAACTTATTATTTGCCTTTTAATTTATTATGAAGAGAATTTTAAATTTTTATGTAATCAATATTATATTTGTCTTTAACCCATTAAAGTGATATATTAATACAGATTCTTTTTTAGTCACCCTTATACATATTGAAAACATTCTCATTTTGTAATTATTTTTCTTTGTTGAATTAAATATTTTAAAATTTATAATAAAGTATAATACTTAAACATAGAAGTGCACAACTCTAAATAGACAACTAAGTGAATTTCCACAGAGTACATCAGCTTTGTAACCAGCACTCAAATCAAGAAAGAGAAGCCCCTCTGTGTTATTTTCTAATCACTATCCTCACCATGAGAAATCAATATCCTGATTCTAAAACCGCCATTTTGCCTATTTTTGTAATTAGACAAAACATTCTATTCCTTCCAATAAAAGTAAATTCTAGGCTGATTAAAGAAAAATATATATGATCAGAATTAGTCCATAACAATGTTTAAAAAATTGAATGAATAAGTAAAATGTTTTCATTAAGAAAACACCAGGCCTAGACAAGTTTACAAGACAAATTATTCTAAATATTTCAGGAACAAATAATCTCAATCTTAAACAAACTTTTCTAGAAACTAGAAAAAGGGGAAAATGACTCAACTTATTTTATGAAACTAAAATAATACCAATACTCAAAAATTTTAAAGCAAAGTACAACAAAAGAAAATTACAGGCTGTTGACTTTGATGAACATAGATACAAAATCTTAATTAAAATATTCTAAACCAAACCCAAGACTCTATATAAAAGAAAGTATAGCATGATCAATTTAAATTTATTCCAAGAATTTAACATTGACTTGATATTAGAAAATTTGATAAACTTAATTCACACATTAACAAATTACAGGGAAAAAAGTAATATCAACATATGCAGGAAAAAAAGTGTTTGATGAAATTCCACATGTATTCATGATAGAAACTGAGTAAACTAGGAATTAAGAAGAAAACCTTCCTAATTTTAAAGTATATTTATAAAACTCTCACAGTAAAGCATTGTAATAAATTTTAAATAATAGCATTTTTTTAATATTAGGAATATATTAAGCATATCACCATTCTTTCCATGATTGTACTGGAGTTTCTGGCCAGAATAACAGATACAGAAGAAGAAATATAAGTATAAAAATTATGAAGAAAAATGATACTATTTTGGAAGGCATAACCAAAAATTTAAGAACTGAAAATATGTTTGAATCAAAAAGAGGAATTAATAAGTTGCCTACATAGCAAATCGATGTATACAATCGAATTACATTTTTATATACCTTAAAAAATTTAGAAAATATTTTTAAAAGATGCCATTTTTAAAATAACAAAATAAAAAGTAATCAGAAATAAATCTATCAAAAACTTGTTGATACTTGCCATAGAGAAAATCATAAAACTTTATTAAAGCACATTCAAAAATCCTATATAAATGCAACAAAATAACACCTACTAGGATAGAAAAGGTCTGTATCATAAAGATGTCAATAATTCCCAAACTTCAAAAGATACAGTTAAAATTTCAATAGGGTTTACACAAAACTTAAAAATAAAATATTAAAATTGATGTATAATATATCCAAAAATAACCAATAAGCTCATGAAAAAAAGAAGGGTAATCCTAGGAGACTTCTTTTTCGAGATATCAGGGCCTATTTTCAAGTTGTGTTGCATAAGATAGTGTACTGTTGGGGCAAGGCGAGTGAACATATCAAAAAGCAGAATAAAGAGTCTAGGAAGAGAAAAAGTCATGCATACTTATAAACTTGGTTTATGAAAAATGCTTGCATTGTAGATCAATGGAAAAAGGATGGGTTATCCAATAAGGACATCAGATGGCTAAAAATTTAGAATTAAATTATTATTGTAATGTTTAAACATATGTAAAAATCTAAAAAATAGTAAAATGATCACCTATATTCTTATATTAGTCATGGTTCTCTGGGGGCAGGGGGGCGGGGGTAGAGAAAGAGAGAGAGAGAGTGTGTGTTATTTTAAGGAATTGGCTCTTAGACTTGCAAATTCAATTCTATGGGTGAATCCAAAATACGATGGGCAAGGCCAAAAGACTGGGGACTCACCGGAGAATTGTAGTTTGTGTCCAAAGACAGCCTGCTGGCAGAATTCCTGCTTGCTCAGGGATGTCAGTGTTCTATTAAAGCTTTCATCTGATTGAATGAGGTTCACCCATATTATGGAGGGTAATCTGTCTTCTCTAAATCCATTGATATAAATGTTAATCTCATCCAGAAAACACTTTCACAAAAACATTCAGAATAATGTTTGACCAAATACCTGTGTAATTTGACCCCACTAAGTTGACACATAAAATTAACCATCACTGTAGCCATCATCTAAACTTAACTATTAATACTTTGCCCTATTTGCTTCACCTGCGTTTCTTGTTATATTTTGTTTTCACTGAAGTATTTTTATAGTAAATTTACATCATGATACTTCACCCTATATACCTCAGCATATTCAAATTGAACCTCTTCGAACTTGCTCCTGCATCTTCTTTGATAGAAAACTTTTGGTCTTGGAGAGCTTTCCCATTTTAAGGCACAAAAAGATGCCCTGTCTACATTGCCTAGCCCAAAATTGAAATCGGACAATTTTTAAAAGTTCTTTCTTTAGCAAGAAATGGTATTTACAGACCATAATCAGGGCATTTGCAGTGCACACTGGTATTAAAGTGTCATTTCTCTAGGCCTTTTCAGTGTATAGAAATAAATATTCTATATACTTAAAATCATGAGTTCACATTGATATTTTCAATTCCAATTTAACTTTATATTTATATTTGAATCACATCATTTTTCTCTTATACCAAAAACTATTTTATTTATTTTGTAATAATATCAATATAACTAATTTCTTGCCTAATTCTACAAAATAAAGTAATTTCAAAAAATACTAATACTACAAATAATAAAACTTTTTAAAGTTTAAAACTTCTAGACTATTTTTTTGATTTTAGACTATATCCCACTAAGAATGTGTGATAAGTTATTTTTACAACTATACTTTTATGCAATAATCTGTTTCATTTTTCTTCTCACAATGTTTATAAATTTCCTACTATGAGCAACAAGTTAATTAGCTTATGTTTTTCTACAACTTACTTTCCCTTTATCCATCATCCAACATCAAACATCCCATCTGAAACAATAGCATTGTTTTGATTTTTACTTTTGCACTCTGAAATACACTTAGGCTTCTACTGTTCAATTTGACAGTTTTAAATAATATCCATTGATTTCCAATTTTTACCTATGAGGCATCAATTATTTTACCCTACTTTTCTCCTTTGCTCCCTTTCTTCTCTCTTTTCTTCATAAGTTGTTATTTCTACAATATCAGAGCACATGATACTAATATACTATTTTTGCCCTTATGCCAATAATTATTTTAGACCATTAATTATATTAAAAATTCAACACCAATTCTTTTGTCAAAGTTTTACCAATTATAAATCTGGCAGATTCCTCAGGAAATACTCAAAAACATAATAACTCTTTAAATCCTGCATATTCAAAATAGTTTTTCTCTGGTCTTGATTCCTGAAGGATAGCTTGTCTAGATATAATGTCATTAGCTCATTATTTCTTTGCACATCTTATACATGTTGTTATACATTTTTTCCGATAAAATATTGCTACTGAGCGGTCAGATGCCAACCTGCTTTGATTTTCTTTGAAAGAACTTGGTCCTTTTGTCAGAAGCCCAGAAAAGCTTATTTTGAGTGTCTAATTAATGCATATAGGATATGCTCCAAGTTGGCAATTCACTGTATAGATTCGGTCTTTTGTAATTTCAGGAAAATTTTTTTGAATTATATTTTTAAATATTTGTTCTGCTCCATTCTATTTCTTCTTCTTTAGGATCTTCATTTATATATTTATTAAATTTACTTTAACTTTCTTCTATATGTATCAAGTTTCTCAGATTTTTGTCTCTTTTTTTATCTGCATAGTTTTTTTGAACTCCCTCATTCCCACATACCTTTATTGTGTCGTCATATTTGCTCATCCCTGTGTGTCAATAATTTATTTTTATCTTATATGATTTTGTCCTTTTTGAAAAATTTTTTAAGTTCTCTCCGATATCTTTTGACATCTTGCTATTTAAGCCATTTCTTCTGAGTTTTTAATTGTTTCTGCTTCATAATTCTTTTTTATGCTTTTGAATGCTTTATTTTTATTTCTGTGTTTTATCTTCATTTTAATTTTCTTGTGCTTTGTGGCTTTCTCTCTCATATTTTTATTTGCAAATCATTTTAAACTTTATTATCTATAGTTTTATCATGTCTGTTAGTTTGGGCTCATATTTTTATTTTTAAAGATTTTAGATATTTCTAGTATTTTAGTTAGTAAAGGATTCTATAGATTATGGTATAGGAGGTAAAGCGGCATTTCTACTTTCTTAACTCAAGGGTTCCCTCTTTCAGTTGCTACAGAAGGAAACTTGTTTTAGATGGTACCTTTTTGCGGTCAGCCTTTCTCTGGTTCTTTATTCCTATCATATTCTACAAAGGCTACTTACCTTTTTAATCATGGCTGCTGTTTTCAAAGGACACCCTCAATTTCCAGGTTGCTTCTCATTCTGTACCCAAGAATTTCGGCCTTCCTAGGATGCCAATTCTAGTCCTATTGCATTCAACTCCTCTATTATGAGTCCTCTGAACTACCCCATCGCACATCCACTCTCAGCAGTTGCCTTAGAGTTGGACACTTTCCTTCTGAAGGTAAACTCCTTATCTAGTCTCTGCCACTGTCATCATGCTTCTGTACTTCATAATTTTCTGTCCAATTTTTTTTGGGGGGTGGGTTCTATATGATATTAAGGGTTCTGCTCTGTCTGTCTTGTGTGTTTTCCCTAATTACTTACATATCAGAGTTTATAGTCTTCTCAGTCTCCTAGTTACACCATAGAAGTGAGTTGTGGGAGTTTTAATTTGCTCTCATTTTCCTGTTTCTGGATTGCAGTAGGTTTCAGGTGATTCCAATGTAGGTCACTGTCATTATCCTGAAGAGCCTGAAAATCCTAGATTGCCTCAGCCTAATTTAATGAAGAAATCCATAATATTTAGAAGAAAATATAGGTAATTATCTGTATAAATATAGTATGTGGAAGATCTTCTTTAGTAAGACTTGAGAAGTTATATTAGTCTGCTCAGCCTGCTATAACAAAACACCATAGACTGGGTGGCTTAAACAACAGAAATTAATTTTTTCACAGTTCTCACTGCTGTGTGTTGGAGCTCCTTATTGCTTTCTACAAATTCCCACTCAGGCTAATTATAAGAGGTGGCTCTGAAAAAAACAGGCATAGCTGGAGAACTATGTTCTCAGCCTTCAGAACCTCAAATTAAGAGTTTCCTATCAGACAATGGGAGGCAATGAGAGGCAACCAAGCACTGAAAATCAATTTAACAGTACTGTGTTCCCACTGAAGCCCAAGTTTCCAGATTCCATATAGCATCAAGGTAGTCAAATTAAAACTGAGATAGAACATGATGTGTGAGGTAAATGGCAATTTCATAAAATAGGTAAGCTGAAAATCTTGATAATTTTTCTAAAGAACATCTTTGAACATATAGATAAGAGCCTTTCTAAGTCAGAGAGGGCAATTATATTACCAAAAAAAATTATATATCTGACCCTCAAAAGCTTTGACTGTTTTCATCCTCTGAAATAATCCCAGAGTCAAACTTTTTTTTTGAAGCAGGTGGTGAAAACTGTTCAACTTCCACTACTAACTTCTGATGTGACTACAAAAGATAATGGAATAATGTTTGCCCTCAGAGGGCAAATCCACAGGCCACACTGAATAATGGACTAGGGAGTTCTGCTCAGGAGGCAGAATCAATGTTGAAAGGAAGAAATGTCTCCATGATCAGAGCAGGGAGTCAATATAAGTCCTTCTCAGCAAGATTTCTTTATGGCTGTGGCCCAGTGACTGCTATATACTTCTTGTTCTTCCCTCTTCCATCTAAGAAATTACTTAAAGGTAACCAATTCAAACCTATCATTGTTTATTGGGTGATAGGAGGGCTGCAGATAACATTCAACAGGGTCATAAACCACAGGGCCACAGAGAGCAGCACTTCAATCTGGACACAATCAGTGTAGAGGACTATGTTGTCCTCTTCAAGAGACTTAAGTTTGTTCTAGGTGTGGAAAGACAGGCATGCCTGGAAATGTAAGGAGCAGACTCTGGCAGTGACAACTAGTTGTCTACTAATTTCTCTCCCTCCCTTCTTTAATTAGCTCCTGAATTATAGTTGTTCATATATAGTATCTATAATAGACAAGAGATTAATATCCAAAATTTACAGAGAGTTTCCGAGAGTCATAAAACATAAAGAAAAACATCTCAACATAAAGAAAAATTTCAAAATGGGGTTCTTCTGATTAAGGATAGCCAGTTGAGCTCATGAATTACCACTAAATTCCTCCCTCACTCCCCATCTCACCTCCCATAATATCAAATAAACAAGAATGAAGGGATAAAAAAAAAGGGAGACGGGAAAGGGGTACAACTCACAAAGGTAAGAGAGGAGACAAGCAACAGTATTTTGGAAGCTGGAAAGCCATAGATGTTGGTAATCTTAAGTAAACTGAAACCTAAATGAGCAGTGGGGAAAATATTTGTGCTGCAAAACCCCCAAAACACTTGAGAATGGCAGCTGAAGGTGGCTCAGGAGGTGAAGCTAAAGGTGAGGTTAAAATGGAGGATAGAGGATTGTTTAAAAGTCAGTTTAGGAAACAGTAGTTGGATTGACACTTTCTTCCTTCACTTCACACAGTAGGCAACTGCCCCCACACCCAGTAACTCCTGGATTCTCCCTTCTTCCCACCTTTTTATCTCTTACCAGGGCTACCAGGAAAGACTAAAGGGTTATTCTGTGGAGAGGGTAAAGGCCTCTAGATGAGGAAATACCAGATATTATTGAGGACAGAGGAACTATACTAAAAACAGGAGGATTATATGTATTTACATTGTTAGTTGGAGAACCACTAACTGCTTTTTTAATATAAAATCTTGGTCTTACTACTACACCTTCTGGTTGATTTTCATTTAAGTTTATTTAATAAATAGGTATGTGTGCTTAAATATATTTGCTTTTCACCCAAATTGAAATTTTTTCCTTTCACATGCTGGCTTAATTCATTTATATTCTTTTAATAAGTGATTTATCTTGTCTTACATCTGATATATTATTTTATACATGTTTTGTGTTTTTAATGCTGCTTTGATGTTATTTTGTTGCCAATTTTCTTGAATTCAAATATATTTTCTTTGCTTCTATGTTGTTTCTATAAGGCGCATTTTTTATTTCCAGTCTACTTATTAACCTTTAACTTTAAGACTTTGAAAGGCAGCATTAAACTTGCATTGTAATTAAAATCAGAGCCAAGATGAAATGACACGGTTTTCTGTCTGATTACATGTGCCCAGTTTTCCTGTAACCTTCTCTTGATCTGTATCAGATTAATCTAGGGTTTTAAATCTAAATAACTGTTTTTTCATCTTTTTTTAGATAAGGTCTGTTTTTTATTTTGAGAATAATATTTGTTGGTTTTATTCACTTTTTAAACACTCATAACAATTTGTCTTTTGTACACTAACTAGTTTATCAGAGTCTAACCAAAAAAAGCATAGTGGTTTTACCTGTGCAGTCGAAGAATTTAAGGAAAGGAATTGGCTGCACAAGTAAAAGGCAGGCTGAGAAGCCATGTAAAAGGCAGTAAGGTAACCTAGAGTTTAGCAAAAGTAAGGAGCCACTACTGTCCCTAGGCTGGAGGGACAAGAAGAGGAGGCAATGATACTAGCTTAGGTCACCTATAATAATCATGGTAGGCCTGTCCAGAGAGAGCTGGAGCCACCAAGAAGATGCAGCCTCTGCCAGATATACTGTGGAGGAAGCTACTTTCCTTCATTCTTTTAACCTTCCATGAGAGCCAATCCTTCATTAAACCTCAACAAGAAGCCACCTGACAAAGGGGGTTGACAAGAGTTAGACCCATATGATATATGGCAGAGCAAGGAAAGGGCAAGAAATAGATCTGAGAGCCAAGAGGCCTAGGGCTTTCATTGTCCACTTTCTCTATTACTCAGCATTCATTCCCATCATTATATTCATATTTAGTAACTATATGTTTTCACTTAACGTGAAGCACATATCCATTATACAAATACAGATAATCTCATCCTCTTCCCAACAAGGAGAAACACTAGTGACCAACAGTCACTGAAACAAATTCAAGTTTAGGATCTCCAAGATAATCAGTCCTTACCACTCAGGTCTAGATATGGTTCCTTATAGACCATGACCTATGAATTAAATAAAGTGCCACCATCACTTCTCATACAAAATAACAGTGGAAGGAGAAGGAGGAACCATCATTGAGTACTATATACCTTAAAGATATATATATGGCTGTTAAAATTCTTGAGTCTGTACTAATTCTAAGGTCATATTTGTAAGTTTCTTCTTCCTGCCACTTTGTTTTCCTTGCCTTCAGCAGTGCCATGATGGAACTGAGGCAATGTAATTAACCTACCACTAGAAGATTAGCTGGTCTCCCTGGAAAATGGAGCATACAAGCTCCAGAAAATTGGCCTCTGCTATAGATGAGTTGAGCCGCCAGCAAGGGCAGCAGCCATAACAGCCTTGACGGGGAAAGGCTGTGTTGTTGTATCCATGCAAAGCTCTCAAAGCCATTTTATACATAGTGATAGAATATCTAAGGAAAGAGGCTAGCCAACATTCACGAGATGAGCCAGCTCATGAATTTATTCAATTTGTTTTTGCAAATTTCTTCTGCAGTAGCCATATTTTTATGAGAAATCACATGAGACACAATACCATCCCACTCTGTACCCATTACAAGAGGTCCATCTACATATGTCTTCTCCAGACACCCTCATCATCAATCATTCAATTCTACTCTTTCTAAGTTCCTGACTGACAGCCAAGCCATTAGTTGCCACCAGTGAATACGATCTTCAGGCCATGCTTCCTTCCAGGCAAAGGGATATATATATATCTCTCTCCTGATTTTTCCCTTCACCAGATGGTCACCTTTGAGTGGGCATGTAAAACAGCAAAAGATCATTTCTAGCTGGTGCCAGCTTATCCTGCTGAGCTCTCTATAACAAGGCCTGAGGTATTTTTTCTTTATATGTCAGCTAGAAACTCTCCATGAAGCCATAGGCGTGGGCAGAAGGAATCGTGACAATGCAGCATGAGTAGGTGTCATGAGAGCCTGAGCCACCTGTCCATGCAGTTTTCTTTTTCCTTCTATACCTTCACAAGTCTAATCTAGATCATACTTCAATTTCATAATGATTGATCCTGCGTAATCTTACAGGTAAGTCTGATAATACCTAATTCATAGTGGACATCTCAAGTTAGTGTCTTTATGTCCAGTGGTCTAGCACTCAGCCTCTAATGGGTCTCAATAGCAAGTCAGAAGGTGCTTCTCAAAATGAAATAGTATCAGCAAAAGATTTTTTCCTCCCAACCCTAGGGAATTGTGTAATGCTTCCTTTGATGTTGCTTGACAAAGATTCCATATGGCACTCTTATTTATCATTGATACTCAGAGGACCACTGAATCTGATGGATGATAGGGCAGCTTACAGTAGCCTGAACCTGTTGCAGAGTCTTCTTTTACTCTGCTCCCCGTCAAAAGAACATGCAGCATGATGGGCTACTAAATGAAAAGATCAGAGCATCTCTCCCAAAAGGCCTTCAGAAGAGTGTACCAAGTGTTGTACTACTTCTTTAATGGCAGGCAATGCAAAGAACAGCATCTTAACTTCCACTTGGGAAGATATAGCACAACATGCCTAAGTCCTTTGAACTCTCAAAAGTTACTGAATTGGCAGGTCCCCAAATAGAAATTTATCTCTCAAATCTATCACATATATATCCAACTAAAGCATCTAGTACACTTGTTATTTCTCAACAGTCCAATCTGCATCACTATTGTGCTCCATAGCATGATGTTCTGAAATCTCCAAATGATCAGTGTTGGAAGAGATTACCATGTATCAGTTAATAATCCCAGGGAAGGACACTAAACACTCTGCTCACTGCACATTGGTATCAGAGTCACCAACAATCAACATTCCACTAGATTATATGAATAAAGAGATTTAAAAAGTCATGACCTAGAGGTAAAACAGTGAAGATACACTTCTTTTCATGTCAATTAAAAACGAAATGATTTTCACCATTTTGCTGATTCCTTTGACATGGTAGTTTTCTTGCAAATATGAATGCAATAATTCCTCACACCCCTATATGACACTTCTTGGCAATGGGACTTTTGCATTCTTCATGTGAAGTAGCATATATTTCTCTACCCCTTGAATCTGAACTGGCCTTGTTCTTTGCTTTGACCAACAGAACACAGTAGAACTGATACTGCAAGACTTCTAACTCTGAGCCTCAAAAGGCCTTGAAATTTCTGCTCTCACCCTCTTTCTACCTACAGTCTGACTTGTGAAGAAGCCATAAAAAAAAGATACCAAGGAGTATGATAACCTTCTGTTTTACTGTTTTGGAGGTAAGGGACAGTTCCAGAGTTTTTTCTTGTCCCACCTTCCCACCATAGAGAAGCAATGTGGGGATTTTTCAGTGGCCAAAAATGTTTATTCCAACTCTTCATTCAGAATCTGAGAAAATATCCATAGTCTGGGTCTGTGGGCCTACTGGGCCCTTTGGGAGATGAAATCAAGTTCGTAAAATTTTCAACACAGAAGTGACATTTGTCACATCCACTCAGAGCCCAATCACATGCCTGTGTCTACCAATAAAGGGGCTGGAAAACATGCAGAAGAACATATTTGTAGATATTTATTGAGCAATAAATTCCCTGCCACAACTGTCTGTTGCCTTTTGTTGGAAGAAAAGAAACTAGCTTTATTTCCCTATAGGTAACTTTGTTGGTTTTGTTTTGTTTACTTGGATATTTTATGGTATTTTTTTCTTTATCTTTGTTGTTTAAATGTTCCCCCAAGATGAATATAAGTATAGCTTTGTTTTCATTGATTTTGCTAGGAACATAACCTGCCACCATAAGTCTCTGACTATTTCCTACCTGTTTTCTGAAAGTCACACTCTCTGGATGGTAGGTAGTGTCGGTTTTAGTAGTGAAAAGGAAAATGGGAAAAACCAAAGGCAGAGGCAAAAAGTATTATGCTGCACATATGAAAGCAGAAGACTGAGAAAGAATAACATTTTCTTTTGGTTGGCTCAGACCTTGAATTTATGCATCCATTGACATGGTGAGAAAGTTACAAATTATCTTTCTGCTTCTTTTAAGGAGCAAGGCAAAATCTAACTGTGCTATGATGTCAAGCCAGATTAGGTTTTCTTAATTTTAGTTCTATCTGCCTTATAGGAAAGGAAGACTTTTCATAGTTTCCAACTGTAAGTGGCTTGTTGTTTGCACTTTTCAGCTCTATAATGAATTTTCAGTTTTTTCCATGAGGTTTTTTTTTTTTTCTTTTTTGTGTAAGACTAGAATAGATCACATAGACATGTGCCTTTTTATTCCAGAGCACAGCATGCTAATTTCACATATTGTTGATCACATCGTATACTCAAAGCTCATCAGCTTTGAAAATATGATTTGGAGTGGTCGAAATATTCTGCTCTGTGGAGTGGCAATTTCACTAAACACAGAACCTTATTTAAAGCTCTCTGGCTCTCCTATGCCTTCTGCAATATGCCAAAATGTTCCAAAGCCTCCAGAAATATTAGGTTGACTTGTACTCTGCTCACTGCCTATATGTTTCCCAGTCCAGCCATAAATCCCACATATCATGGACACTCACCAGCACAACATGTTTCTATTTAAAGAGGTCTGGAGATTTTATTTCTTTATTGAAAAAAAAAAAAAATGCATGTAGAAAAAAGCAGTTTCCAGTCCGTGTATTTTCTTTTTCTATCTTTCCTGTGTCTTGGCTATTTCCTCATTTAAACAACTCACAGAGAAGAAAGAAAGCCTAGAGACAGAAACTCTCATAGACTAAAGCAAAATGAATCATGAAAATGTGTTCTGTTGTAAAGTTTTCAGATTCCAGGGCTGTCCACTGATTCCTAGCACAGCAACATGAACATTTTCTTATGACTAATGAAGGGCAAAGTTTCTTTTTATTATTCGTTTACAATTCCTGCATATCAATTGATGGTTATCTGTGTGTTCATCTAACAGGAATATATCGAGTAGAAATAAGTATATAAGTCTGATGCATATTTTTTATATTTCTCAGATAACTAACCCATTTTGAGATATGAAGAATATAAAAAATACTACATAGCTGCTCAGTAACCATTTCTTCAATTTAGAGGGAAATTTTGTTTTTTTAAAAAAACAGTGAAATTCTCTAATTTTCTGCCATTATTCACCAATGCCCTCACTCAGGCAGGTGGCTCCAAATGTAAGAAAGTGGTAGCAAGTCAGCTGTAATAGAGCCATGATTTTTCCTTAGGGAAAATAGTCCTTTTTACATAAGTGAGTATTCATATATGTGATAGAATAAGAATCCTCCAAAAAAGGAATGATATTTCAAAATATACAATTTCTCTTCTGATAATATCTTTATAGTGTTGCAGATAGAACTGGCCTTATGATGGAAAACTATCTAGCTAAATAACTAAAGACTGTATAAAAACTGTATGTATTTTTATTGACCTGTATGTAGTTCAGAAAGGCAATGAAAATTAGAGAATATTTATCAGAATACTGATAATAGGTTAATATCATGTCATTTTCCACTTTCTTATGAAATATGTAGTTATTATAATTCTTAAGTTTAGTATGACTACTTCTCAAATTTATAATAAAATTTTCTTTCTTCAAAATGTATATATTTATATCTTAAATTCTTCCAAAGGTTTTAAGGCAGATTATAGAAATAAATGTAATATAAAAAGATTTTTATACCCAAAATGTAAAACAGGACTTAAACACAAGTAACTGTACTTGATTATTTCAGGATTCTGACCAAAAATATATCAGTGCTGAGAAAGCCAAAAGAAGACACTATAAAGTGATTTAAAACTTTTGGTTTTTGTTTTGTTTTGTTTTGTTTTGTTTTGTTTTGTTTTGTTTTGTTTTGTTTAAGTAGTGCAGTGTTTAAGAGAGTAAGCTAAGGTTTACTGGGAAAATTTAAACTCCCTACTAAATTTTTTAAAAAACACACAACAGAAATAGAAATAACCACCTACTTTCACAAAGCAATCTAGAAAGTTTAACTATAAAAGATATTGAGAATTGTCAAGAATAGAACCTATTAAACAAGTCTTTACAGAATAAAGAACAATTGAATGATTAAAACTTAAATGTCAATGTGGAATTTGAAAAAATTAAATATTCATTTTTGATATTAGAAAAGCAGGATTAAATTAAAAACAGAAGAATGTTTAATTAACACAATCCAGGATATCTATGTAAAAACAACCAAAATGTACATGTGAGAAAAAACTAATGGCTATATCATTAAGATGAGTAATACTAAAAGATTGCTCAAACATTTATGTAATATTTTTTAAAGTGATAGCCAATGAAGACAAAAAAAATTTTAATTTAAAATAGTCAAATTATCATCTACTAAGAAAATCCAAAAAATTACCTAAGTGAGATAACAAAAAATAATATCTAAAATTATGTATAAATAATTTTATAATCACTAGTGAATGAAGTAAGAACTATTTTTTTCTAATTTATAAAAGAGAAAAATCATCATTTACCTAGGAGATCCAAGGTAATTGGCTGAAAATATTTTTACAAAGAGAATTTAATGAGGTGATGCAATAAAACATGCATATACAAACTCAAAACACTTTCTATATACCTGCGATAATTACTTATTAAACATTATGAAATTCCTAGGTAAATCACACAATTTAAATATATTTGTTTATTTCCACGCTCTCTCAATATGGCAATAATTAAAAACTTTAAGGCATTTATTTACAAAGAAAAAAGGAATGCAACTCATGGGAAATGAAAGCAGACAAAGAAAATCACAGAATTTTAGAAGCCAAAGAACAGATGGATCAGACAAGAAAAAGATAAAAAGCTAAGTGTCTCTGGTAGGAAAAGCCAAGAAACAGAGACTGACACTCTCTCAGATCAGCCAAGAACTGGAGTGTTCAGTTGCCTCTGACGTTGAGAGATCAGGGGGTCTCATAGAGTTTCTATGAAAAAAAATTAAATCTATATGTCCACTATATCCTTTTACGCATGTGAAAAAAGTCTTTAATATGAATATGGAAACCAGGAAAAACAAAGTGGAGGTAAAAATATTTTCAAAAAATATATAATTTTTATCCTCAGAGAAATTTTTTAAAAAGATAATGAATTCTTGAGAAAAGTAGAGAATGATATTCTAAAAGAGACATGAAAATTATAAATATTATAAAAGAAATGAAAATTTAATAGAGGGTAGAAAGATGAAAGAGCTTTTGAGGAAAGCTCTCATAAAAGTAAAGAAATGGAAAGTAGGAGAAAAAAATATTTTTAAGTTTTTTTTTCAAAAAGCCTATTATGCATACAACAGAATTCAAGAAAAAAAAGAGCAGATAAAATGAAAGTGGAGGAGAAGAAAACTATGGGAAACTACATTTAAAAAACTACAGAAAAGACCCACTGAATACACAGTATATTGGATGTGGAAAAAAGAAAATTCATGTCTTTACATTATCATAAAATTTCAAGATATCTGAAGGGGAGATATTTGTATGTCCAAAACTTTTAGAAAAAAACGTCATTTGCAAAGGAATGGGAATAAAAATTGCATCATTTAATATTGTATTACAACTATATAGTTGTTCCCATTGGGTATATCAATGCCCCAATATTGGGATAAGCCAGGGGAAGGATATGTGGTATTCTTTGTTCAATTTTTCAACTTCCTGTGAGTCTATAATTATTTTAAAGTAATCTTTTAAAAATATCATCAGACATTTTAACAGCAACACTGAAAGCTGAAAGACGATAACTTACTTAGCAAAGCCTTCACAAATCTAACAGGAAACGACTTCCAATCTAGAATTCTACACCCAGCTAAACAATTACTCCAGTTGAGAATAAAGTAAAGATGTTTTCAGATGTGCAACATCTCAACAATTTCACTTCAATGACCGATTTCTTATATTACTGGAAGATGTTCCGCACCAAATAAACGGAATAAATCCAGAATAAGATATGAAATGCAAGAAATATGGGATATGGACAAAAGAAATCTTCACAATGATGATGAAGAGGCATCTCTGGACAACGCTGTTGCAAAGCCAACAAGCACAAGACCAAATTGAGGGAGCCGAAGCTCCCAGAAGCGATATCTCAAACAATAAATAAATAAAGCTGATATATTAACTGATATGTTTGAACTCTGTAAAAAGAGATTCTTATTTCTGGTGAGAATCTAGGAATAAATTAATAATAGACATATAGAACAAAATGAGGCAAAGGAGAAATGAATCCCTTATCAACTCAAAAAAAAAAAAAAAAAAAAAAGATGACCAGTAGCAGACATAAGAGAGCTAAATACTCATCTTTCACAATAGGAATCTATGTAAAATATCTGAAGTTCAAAGGTCAAAAAAAAAAAAAGCGATCTAAGCATGCTACTCAGAAATGTAAAGGCAAAAACAAAAATGAAAAGCTAAAATACTGACAGTGGTTTCCACTGGTGTATCATGATCAGACTGTGGCAGAATGGAGCAGAGGGTTCTCATTTCTCATGATAAACCTTCAAGAACTATTTGACTTTTAAATATATATGTGAAATACTTTGAACAAAATTATATTTAATTTAAAATAAAAGACAAAGAAGCCTCTAGATTCTCTTGACAGAAAGTGAACAACACCTAATTCACATACCCTCAACTTCACATTTACATAGTTGTGAAAGCAGGTTTTTATTTTAATATTCAAAATTTCAAAAGCACTGGAAACCTAAGTTGTAAAAGCCACCTATTTTCACGAAGTCAGATAGTAATGGAATCAGTAAAATCTTGGAAGAATCCCCTTGCAGGAGAAATGCAGTAGAAAATACATACGGAGATCTAAATTTAAACAGGTTCCCTTTACTCATTAGGAAGAAAGAAATCTCCAATCGAGGGTGTGGGAACTGCTGTCCACTGGAATGGCAGCTCTTCCAATAAACTCCTCCTCACCATCCTTCCCTTTAATAACTTTTTTGGCACCAATTCTGGAAATAATTTTTCTGATAATGCACTTGCACTAAAAGGCACTTACATGTGTGTATCTGGTTGACTAGAAGATTCATGGAACAGAGGATCAAAGAAATTTCAATTTGGTTTGTTTGGAGGGTTTGTTTTAATTCACTATTTCTAATAAGAAAAGAATCCCAAAAAGTTTAAGAATATTTTAAGAATAAAATTTATTTCTCAACAAAATAAGCCCAAGAAATAAAACAAGACATCATTCCTTCTGACTAAAATATACAAATTAAATTCTTAGGCACAGCAGAAATCTGGCTAGATCTTCACAGGTTAAAATAAAAAAGGAATCTCTTTCTCCAAAAAGGCTTTCCTGACGACTTTGTAAAACATTGCCAGCACCTCCCCACCACCACTCCCTGTGTCATTACCTGTTTTACATTTTTTCCAGAACCCTTACCACCATGTAACATACTATGCACTTTACTCATGCAGATTTGATTTTCTTTTCCCTTCCCCTGCAACAAAAATATAAACTCCATGAGGACAGATATTTGTCTTTTTTATGTTTTCACTGATGAAACCCCATGGCTAGAATGATACTAGCACACTGAAAGTAATAACTATTTGGTAAATAAGTGAATGAATTATAACAGGCATAAGTTAGAAGAAGAAAGTAGCTAAGGACAACATACTCAGTTTATAGAGATCAGGCCTGCAAAGAACGTCCCTCATCTAAAAACAAAAAGAAAAAAAAATTATGAGGTCTCTAAAAATAGCTTATAATCTGAAGGAACAAAGATGTGATAGGCATTTTTAAATTTTTAAATTTTTAATATGTGATGTATTCAAATGTTTCAAAATCAAAACCACATAAAGAGATGTAGACAGGGAAATCTAATTCCTATCCCTGTCCCCATCCTTCCCATTCTTCCACTTTATCCTTATTGGTCACCACTCTCCTTAGTTCATGTGCTTTCTTCCAATATTTCTTTATATAAATTCTTATTTCTCTATTATTTCAGAAATGGGTTTTTTAATTTATATTTTTAAATGTTTGTTCTGTCCCATGTTTTGGTTTTCTCCTGCAGGAATTTCAAATATGTATATAGTTAATCTCTTTGCCTATCTCCTAAGGGTAAAACTTCTCTCTAATCTTTTAAAATCTTTCTTGTTTTTGCCTCATTTTGTTTGCTTTTTACCATTAAGCCATTTCATTCTTACTATGCTTTCTGTGATATCTATTTACTCTCATGTCATGTAACTTACTTTTCATTCTTAAAATGTATTTCTCATTTACTTCTCTTTTTTTCCTGAATTCTGCCACTTCCTATTTTTCCTACCCATTTTCTTGTCACTGGTTCCTGTTGTCTGGCTATATCATCCACTGAATTTTGTATTATTGTCTTCAGTCTGCATTCATAGCTACAATTATTTCGTTATACTTTTCTTATTCAAGTTAGAAGTAGGTCATTATTTTCTTCGATCTTGTGGCAATATTTTTCTGTCATGTTTTCTTCATATGTAGAGAAGTTTTTCTGTATACTGTTTGTCCACAGTTTCCCCATACAGAGGTGGGATTTATCCCTTCATACAATTCATATTTGGAAGAGTCGAATTCTTTTAAACCAGCTTTTAGCAGGAAGTTCCTGGAACACAGGGGAAGGGCCAGGGTAGCTGCCCAAGTTTCATTGATTGAGGGATCTCTCCATAGTTTAATATACAACCTGTCTGGGGCTATGACAAGTGGGAAATGGGGATTTGTTGTTTCATGAGTATGACATTTCAGTTTTGCAAGATGAAAAGAGTTCTAGGGATTGGTTGTACAACAATGTGAATGTACTTTATTGAGCTGTACACTAAAAAAAGTGATTAAGACAGTCAATTTTATGTTATGTGTATTTTATCATAATATGTAAATAAATATATACATTTAAATTTTTAAAATAACAATTTAAAAATAATATGCAAATAAAATATACATTTAAATTTTAAAAAGAACTATTTTAAAAATTTAAATGTATATATTTATTTACATATTTTAAACATATATTTGCTATATTATATTTTAATATATAACTTTATATATTAAGATAGATAGATAGACAGACAGACAAACAGACAGACACACCATGTATAGCCATGCCATGCCACTTTTATATCCCAGGATCTAACCTAGTTGACAGGCCTTCTCTAATTGCTCTGGTTTCCCTAGCAGTCTCCCTGGATGACATTATGAAGGGATACAACTTCCTTTCAAATGTTTCTCTTCTTCTAGAAGGAGGTGCTCTCTAAGATCTGCCATTTTAGGATGTTTCTATGGACTTTTCTTTCACTCTTTTTCTGCTTCTCCAAGTATTCATGACCTATTTAATTTCAATTATGTTTACAGAAATTCTAACCGAAAAAGGGACACTCCCTGAAAGAGAATATTTGCTAGTAGTTTCTGAGACCTATCACTATTTGGTCTTACTTTGAATAAGATCTTGAGTGAGGTGAAGTGAAGGGAGACTAAGATGAATAAGATGATAGTAGCTAACTTTAATAATGCTCTTTGTAGTACACCAATAGAAAACAGATGAAAAAGGAGGTTAAGGATATTTTTTAAAGGTAGTAATATAAAGATGACTATAAGAACCAAAGCATAAACCTCCATATATATAAACACATACATATATATAGCATAATATATATGCAATAGAAATGCTATGCAGAGAATGATTTGGAGAGAAAGAAACAATTATAGGTATAAGATCAGTTACGTGGCTTTTGTAGCAGTCTAAGCAAGAAATGTTGGTGGGCTTTATGAGAAGGTAAAAGAGCAGAGAAGCTGACAGATTTAAGATACATGGAAGAAAAAGAGATGAGAAACCTGTGATATTTTGTGTTGTATCGTGAGGACATGATACTGATGTTAGAGGCTGTGCTGTTATAGGGCAAGAGGACAGCTGGCACTGAGATAGGAACGTGGACACTTCCTCCCTGCTATTGCGGGATGCGAGCAAACCAAAATAGTTGTCCTTGCATACAGAAGTTACTTTCTAATGACTTATATTTTCTGTGAATGGCATAGTGTATTAACGGGGAAAGAACATGTATTATTCATTGGAAACTATTGAGTCAACACTCAAACTATTTCGGAGCAAAATACAATTACAGCCAAATCTGAAACTATACTCCAAAATAAATTTCAGATACATTAGAAAGTTATATATAATAAAAGAATAACAACAAAAAAATTTTAAATATATAATGAATACATTTCATTTTGGCGTGGAGAAGGAATAAAAGCAAAAGCAAAAGTCATAAAGACAAGTAAATGTAACCATATAAAAATAAAATATGTATGGTAAAGAAAAGACTATTCAAAAATTAGGAAAATAATTGCATTATATATGACTGGAAAGGGTCTAATATTCTTGATTAATAAAACAATTCTTACGAACAATTACTAAAAATATAAGCATGCTTTTTTTAAAAAAAAGGCAAAAACTATAAATAGGCAACTTAAAATTTTTAAAAAGGCCATTACCTTTAGAAAGAAATATTCATCTTTAATAGCAATCAGAAAATGTAAATTAATAGTAAGAGACCTTTTTGTTTATCAGTTTATGAAATATGATTATTTAAAAGCTCTATGAAGATACAGTGCAAATAGAATTCTCATTATAGCAACTAATAGAGTAAATTGGTACAACTTTTCTGGACGGTAACCTGAAAATATGTATAAAAAGCCTGAAAATATTTTATTTTTGATCCAATTATTGCTCTTCTAGTATTTTTTTCTAAGCAAAGAATAATATGTATAAAGTTTACATGCAATGATATTTATAACAATATTGCTTATATTAAAAATGGGATAAATATAAAGGTTCTAAAATAAGGATTGGCCAAATTGATTTATTCATGCAATGGAATATTATGCTGCCATTAAAAATAAGTCATGGAACAATGATCAATGACTTGAAAAATAGGTCTCAATAATGCTAAATGAAAAAAATAATTACACTGTCTTGCAGCATATGTAGTATGATCCCAAATTTATTTTTTCTAATATGTTTAATAGAAAAATTAGGACTATATGTCCACCTTTTTGTACATGTTTTTGTTCTAATCTTTTCACGACAAACCTTAATCTTTTATAATTAAGAAAAAATATTGAATTAATATGTAACAAAGACTAGTTTTCAAATTTTCCCCTCTTCAACATTCCTTTTAATATTCTACCCTTCCTATTGCCATTCCTTCTCAACCACTTTTCCTCTTGTAAAGACTTCACAGATACATTTCTAAGTTTTAAAATGAAGGACTCATTGGAAAAGAGAATATAGCAAACACATTTAAATTATTGTTACATGTAAGTATTTCTAGTTATTTATATTTATAAATTAGACATAGTATTGAAATTTACATAGTACAAATTTATGACTTTTTAAGTATATTTTTCAATATAATTAATCTATTTAAAAATATTATATATTTCTCATTGACTAAGACAATTTTTTCTCAAAATTTGGTTCTGCAAACCTAACTGCACATCAGAATCACTAGAACAACTTTTAAAACTACAAGCCCTGAGTCCAATCCTGGATGTTTTAAGTCAGCAGTTTTGGAGCCCATCTAGAAATCTGTATTTCTAAGAAGTTCTTAGATGATTCTAGCAGTAAGCCAGGTCAGTAAAATGCAGCTTTGGGTGATTAATAATTCCATTTTTTGAACTTGTCCCACCTTTTATCTATGAATAATAACACCAGTAACTCTAGAAAAAATGTAAAGTATCTTTGAAAATTGACATAATTGAACTAAGATAGTCTAAAGGAAACTTATGAAGTCATCTGTCTAACCACTATTTTGATATAGCTTGCATCATTCTAAAAATTTACTCAGAAGAATTATAATGCTATTCTAAGTCCACATCTATGAAAGTTCTATAAAAAACTACCATTCTTTAATATCCTTAGAACAGAGCTAAGTGGTAATGAAAGTCTGTCTTTTACCAATAGTGAAGAAAATAGCCAAGAGATTATATCTGTAGTATTCTAAAAGTAGATTGCTTCCCTTATTTTGGAATTTTTACATTGTAAGAAAATCACATTCAGCATTTAGTGCAAATGAAAGGCCTAAGAGTAATCTTAATCACTAAATCAAGAAAAAATAATTACTTTTGTTGAGTTCATAAAATTCTGTGGGTTAAAATTAAAAGAAGTATAATACGTTCATTTAAGACAAATGTTTTCAGGGACAAATTTCCCCTCGAAAACCAAATTCCTTTCCTTGTACACAGCCATAATTTCTAATAGAATAAGAATTCTAAATTCTAGTAGAAAATACACTGTGTAATATTGTTATGTTAGCGGTTTTACAAAGAAACAGTTATGAGGCTAGATTTTTTAATGTATTAGCAGAAGAAATGGAGCCATGTTTAGTTGCTATTTATTTGATTTGAGTAGGACTAGTGCAGGGGCTGCTTAAGATAGATTTTACCAGCTGAGACTTGATGATTTGTGTTCTAGAATTCTTAACACTTTTCAAAGTCTGGGATTAAGAGAAGGCTTGAAGTAAATG
Organism: Pteropus alecto; assembly: GCF_000325575.1. Lineage (NCBI taxonomy): Eukaryota > Metazoa > Chordata > Mammalia > Chiroptera > Pteropodidae > Pteropus > Pteropus alecto. The sequence continues at coordinate 1,500,839 of NW_006441953.1, read as the reverse complement.
GAAAGAAATGATATTAATGTTCCTTTTAAAAGCTGGGAGATTAGAAAAGATTTCGGCCAAGTATGGTGTCATTGTTACATTGTTCAGGAGAACTACTTTTAAAAAAGAAACAGGAAGCTGAAAGTTGAATTAATTTGTGATGGTGTCATTTATTTACAACTATAGCAGCTAGAATAGTGACTTGCAATTTCATTATTGTTTCATATAGAAAAAACTGCCAGAACAGGAAGGAGGTCCCTGCTTGGTGTTCTGGAAAGAACATCAGAGTTAAATGATCCGAGAGCTTGGTTCACGTCGCCTACAAACTTTCTGTTTGAATTTGAGAAAATCACTAACACTCCACGAGCATTAATTTAGTCATCATGAGTAGAGGCAGGATGGTGGTTCAAACCTTGAATTTTAGAGCAAGCTGCCAGATTTGAATCTCATCTGTGCCATGTGTAAGACATACAATTTTGCACAAGTTAATATCTCTGTGCCTTGGTTCCCTTGAGTACAAGATAAGAATAGTAGTAGCACTTGCTTCACAAGATTATTGAGAGAGCTAAATAATTTATTATATATTATGCACTTAGAAGAATACCTGAAACACAGTAATTGTTTTAGCAATTATATGATGAGAACTTTGATCTATAACTCAGTGGTTTTCAAATTACTCTAAGCTATGGGACCCTGGTTCAAATGAAATGTCACACAGATGTCTAAATAATAAAACAGATGGAATTAGAGATGTTTTCATTGGACAGGGACAGAGGGTTTGAGAGTCATGCCTTCCATCTTTCCAATCCTTCCCAGGTGACCCCCTGGACAAAATCAAGAAACCACAAAATGATGGAGCACAGTTTTAAAACACTAATGAGCTCTTCCAGATCTGTCAGAGGTTATATATCAGATGGGAATTGTGGCTAGTAATAGAAATCTGACAACAGTGGTTTAAACACGTATGGATTTCTTCTCCCATCTAGAAGTTCAGCAGTGGACAGCTAAGGCCTGGATGGCAGCTCTCCAATGCCATCAGGAAACCATGCTCTCTCTGTTCTCTAGAGCTTCGTCATCTTATTCATGATCCAGACAGAAAGAAAGAGAAAGGGAAAAACAAAGCTTTCCGGTAAGCCTCACCAAATATCTTCAGTTAACAACTCAGTACTTATCCCTAGAAACAGAAGAGGGTTGAAAATATAATCTTTTAATTGGATGTATGTCTATCGGGAAATGTTCTGTTACTATTGAAGAAAGGACTGGATTTTTCTAGGCAATCACCTTCTACGGTAATTTTAAAATACCGTTGTGTTTTATGAAAAAAAAAAGAATATTAAGGCTGCTTTCTTAATAGTGGATCAAAGGTGCTGAGAAAAAATTAATACAGCAATCAAAATCTGACTTTTTAATTGGGTTTTAATTACCTTTAATTTTTATATGGTTTCTGAAAAAGTGTATTAATCTTTCTAGGAATTAAAATAGTTCTCAATGAATACATGCCAATAAGTTTTAAAGTATTTTCTTTTTAGCCGGGGAAGTAAAAGGTTAAATAAATGTCCAACTACAAAATAAAAATTAACTTGAAATTATAAAATAGATAATGTACATATGGAGTATAATGTCCAGCACACATCTGATTTAAAATATATGACAATTTTCTATTTCCCCTTTATTACTCTGAACTCCAATTTCTTCATCTACATTATGAGGTATTTAAGCCAAATAATACCTGAGGTTTCCTAAAACTAAAACATCCTGTGAGACAATAAAAAAAAAACTCCCAGAAATTAAAAAATATTTAGAGAAGGGCTTTACATACTTTCAAAAATAAACAGGAATCTAAGCAGACCAGAGATTCTATCAGGATGTGACTAAAGCTAGTTACTCCTCAAAGGTAAACGGCTTTGGGGAGGATATTTTGCCCCAATTGCCAAGCTAAATTTATAGAGCTGGAAAAGAGAGGGAAAAAAAAGCTTTCACTCTCAGACTACTCATTTTACCTAACTCAGCTAATTGGAAATTATCAATATGCTTATTAGATTCTTTGAGCTCCTACTATTTACAGGGACACTGCAATTTATAGGACTTTATGAGAAACATAAATGAAATAAAGGATGAAGTGCCCAACCGCAATAGTCTTGAAGCCTGGCAAGCAAAGGAGCACTTGGTCAACAAATATTCACTGAGCTTCTACTGAGTGTCAAGTTTCATACAAGAAACTGGATAGTAAATGTTGCATAAGACCCAAAGTCTTGATATCATGGTAGGTCTGGCCATCAAATGTTATGTCCAGGGTCACTGTACCCCTTGCACAAATAATGTTATATTATTACTCAAAGCCAACCTTAAAGCATTGTCTACCAAATAGCACTTCCTGTCCCACAAGTCTTCTATTCTCTTCAAACTTAAGACTGACTTAATTTCTTTAAACCAAAGAAAACTTCACTCCTGTGCAAAACAGATCCTTGGAGAGTTTTCATGGGATATGAGTTGTTCTTATTAGTGCTAGAAGTAAAGAATCTTGTTGAATAACAAAATTTCTTTTTAAAGTATGCATAAAAATTAACCTCTGGAACTTTTAAGAACATAAAATTGGACTTAAAAAAAAAAGTCTGCCTCTCTCTTTTTCCTTTTCTCTTTTTTGCTTTGAATTTATAGTTTTGAGTCTGCAGAGAGTAGAAAACAGCTGGAAGTGACAGGCTGAGCATGTAAACATCTCAAGTTTTGTACTAGGCCTCAGAGTCCTTTGCTTCCTTATATGCTGTACCTTTAGGAGGTCTGGGAGATGTCTTTATAACTGTCTTCTGATTTTCATCACGTATTTTATACGTTACAATCTGAACAAGTTTGGAGTGTTGTCGTTTGGTTAGACGTACTCTGGATGAATACACAAGTTATGGCTAAGTACTGGGGAACAGAGCTAGAAAAAAACAGAGATGACCCCTATCCCCAAATAAACAGATTATCACCAACAAAATTGCTATCATGCACTAGACCAATACAAATACCTTCTGAAAGTTATCAAAGAAATGACCCAAAAGGAGTAAGTTTACTAACGACAATTTCTAGGATTAAAACACTCCATGTAGGAAGTGCATTGAAGATAAGATACTGTTAAATGAAAGTTGTGGTACTATTGAATAAGGCTGAAATCAACTTCAAAAGGTAAATAGCAAAGCGTCTGATAAAAGGACTTCGAAGACTAGTAACCAGCTGAGTACCAGGTTTTGGAGACTCAAATTCTTATACTCTAGGAAATCAGCTGAATAAATCAAACCATATCATATGAATGCATGGTGATACATGGTATAAATATATGTTTCAGTATAAAGCTCATAATTTGATTTATAAAGAAGTCTGGATTATTGTCCCTTAGAGTTAATATTGTATGTTGGTTTTTCCTGAGACTATCATTACATATAATAATATCATTTAATATAATGAGACAATTTATAACTGGCAAAGTAGGAGCCAATAAAAAAAAAAGCTAGACTCAGTAAAGACAAAGAAAACTGCTATAAAGAGGTAACAAGAAAGATTCATAACTAATCAACATCTTTCTAATTCTAAAATATAAGCCCATGTAAACAGCAAAACAAGAAAATACTTAGAAAAGGGGAAAAATCTGCTTAAGACAATAATATGACAACAGAAAATTACAATCAGAAAGAAATCAACATGTCAAACAAGTATTCCAGAAATATCATTATGTGTCAAAAGCATGACTGGGTAATGATGTGCAGGAAAATCCTGCTGCACCCTGATTCTCTAGGAAGTGCCAAGATAAAATATTTCAAGAAGAAGGCAAGAATCACCACCTCTAAGTTGAAGCCCAGTGCAATTGTCCATCACCCAAGTTGTTTCTATTACAAATTATAATTAATTAGAAAGGTTATTCTCTTTAGAATCCCTTGTGAAAATGAAATGTTTATGGAAAAGATCAATCTTTCTTTACCATCCACTAGGGAGACCTAGAAAGAGCACTGATCTTAGAATCAGTCTTCTTGGTTTGGAATGCAGTTTTAAACTAAAGGTAATAATAACAGTTGTCCAGAGTTGTTTTTATGAAGAATTTGTAAGTGCTGGCTAAAAATGCCCACGAATGCTGGGTTTTGTTTTTTGTTTTTGTTTTTTTTTTCATTCTAAATTAAAATTCACACATTTCATTTGATGAAGAAGGAGAAGGAAAAGGAAATTCTTATTGAGATAAGTATGTTAATTAACTTGTTAGTCTTCTAAAACAGGAAATCTATGGACATTACCTTTTGTCTTGACATAGTAAAATAGAGTTCTTCCACTTACATAATGGAATCATTTTCTTCTAGGAATGTCTCTCGTGTGAAGCCTACTATGTTAACAGGAGTTTCAAAGACTGGGGAAAATACGGTTTTAAATGGATCTAGGGCACTTAAATATATGTCCAGCATTTTGTTACTAAAGGTTCTAACTTGAAAAGTAGCTGTGAAAATGGTTACTTGTAGGAAAAAATTGTTTCTATAATTGTGGTGGAATAATAATATAATCCTTTACATTTAGAAATGACTATCATCCCAAGAACTTAGAATGCTATAAAGATAACAGGTCATCGAATACCGCTTCCTCGGGGTAGAAAAACTACCTATTTTCTCCTCTTCAGGAGAAATCCCAGATTCTTCTGTTTTGGCTATGAACTTAAACATTCCCAGAATTCCTAGAGAAGAGTTAAATTTTGACGGAAGCCTAGTCCTCCCTGGTTATTACTTTTAAGTTTCTTTTTTGATGAACTTCTAATACTTTTCTGGTCCTTTGATGAGTTTCTCTAGTTTGGACTCATTATATCAGAAAAGGGTTTATCTTTCTTATATATAAAATAAAAGTTCTGGTTTCTATTATTACCTTTAACATTTATTCTACTTGATTTCAGTAATTTTAAAAATTTACTCAGCTAGGCAGTTCTTCTCCACCTGATGCTGTCTGGGGCTATAGTCATTTGAAAGCTCAACTGGGCTGAAGCAACCACAGTGGCTCAGGCATATGGCTGGCATATGGCTGAGGCTAAGGTTTACAGGCTGGGAACTCAACTCTTGTCTGGAACACCTGAATGTATGCTTTCTGCATGGCTGGGGCTTCTCACATCATGTCAGCTGGGGTCTGAGAGAATGCATCTCAACTTCATGTATTTGAAGCTGACAGTGTTTTTAAAGTGTAGGCCTAGAACAGACATAGAGTCACTTCTATCTCATTCCATTGGTTAAGCAGTCATAGAGTTTATTCATAGGCCCAGATTCAGGTGAAATGAAAATAAATTAAAATAGAATTCCCAGCCATTTGCAGTTCATTACAATCCTTGAACAATAAATAGTGTTATCAGCACACCAAGGAATGAAGTAAGGGACAGTGATGAGGAGACAGTGCAGATAGCAGCCATGAGTTCTCTCCAGAGGCCAGCATCTTTTATCTAGTGACCTGGAGTAGCAGCAAATAATGTTAATTGGCAAATATTGTCAACCAATAAGGAGTTTGGGAGAGCTGCCTAGTTGCTGACTGATAAAATGGAAATCAGAATTTTCAAGCGGAAGAATACAGAATAAAAGAGTCTAGGGAAATGAACACTCAAAATGAGATAAGTTCAGGAAAGGTAAGTCAAAGGAACCTGGTTCTAGGTCCAATCTCACTTAATCTGGGAGGTAACAATAGTGGAATTCAGCTGACATTAAATGATAACCCTGTAGAATAAACACAGCATTTAGCAAAATGCCTTTTTAGAGGATATAAAATTAAACTCTAGAATACGAACATGGTTAATTTGGTTTCTTTTCATTTAAATTGTTGTTCCTAATCTGCCCCTGGATGTTATCCCTCCTCTTCAATCAGATAAGCATGCCTATTATTTTAAAAAACAATAATGATTAGCTAGGAGTTTTCTTAAACTACCATGAAGTATAGTCTATCCAATCAAAGGGAACTTTAGACAACATTCTGTTACAGATATGAAGTAATGGAGACTGAAAGAAGTTGAAAAAAACTTTGAACCTAATGTGTTTTTTTTTTTATTTGAACTGATTTACTTTTCAACTATAAGCCAACTTAAAAACACAAAAAATAACTATTACTATTGCAAACTCACTGTTTCCAAATGTTTATGTATATTGCACTAGTTGGTTTTAAATATGTCTTCAATTTGCTACCTTTAAATGTGTTTCTATTTTATTTGTCAGAGATTTTCTGGGAGAGCAAATGTCCAATTTTATTATGGAAGTCAACAAGAAGATCAGCTTTCACATGTAGAGGATTGCTTCCATAGGCAATATTTGTTTCATAAAGAGAGAGTCATCCGTATTCTCTGACAGTTCATAGCTAGTAGCTGTTCCATAGCATTCTTTTTCTATTACCTTAGCATCAATTATTTGAGATTAGTTTATTTGGATGGAGGGAGGCAGAGAGAGACTGTGAAACAAATAATTTCTAATGGCTGAAACAGGAATAGTCAGGCAAAGTTCCAGGGAGCAGCCAAGGCTATAACTGCCCAGTTCCCACTGACACCATGAGTAATAAAACTAAATCCTCTGGAGATACTTTGAAATTTTAGCCTGCAATATCTTTGGAAATATTTCACAGTGAAATTGTATTTCCAATTCCACAGCCAATAGTTGTCCCAACCACCTCCTTTCCATTTCCCCAAACATGCAATAGCTTCTAACTCTGTTCATTTACAGTGATTATTTCAATTTATATCAACAGTGCACAGTGAAGGGTAAGTCAGGCAGCCGCTTCTAATTTAGTCATTTAAAAACTGTGCTGCAACAACCCTTTCCCTTGCCCAATTAACTGAAAAATTGTGCAGTCTTCATCAAGTGTTCTAAGCCCTACCACAAGAATGTTCAAAAGAGATGATAGATAAACACTGCAGGAGTGAATTGACTCTGTAGACTTAATATATGAACCTCACTCTTTCTCATAGAGAAAAGAGAAACAGAAGGGAAAGATTTAATGTTTCTATCAGTTTCAACAGTTTTTAATCTTTTTTCCCCCAAAAGGACTCAAACAACAGCTACTATAAAAGAATGTTATGCATGTTTACTTAACTTCTTAGTACCTCTCTGCGCCTCACTTAATGAGGACATATTCAAAACACTTACCCTACAGGGTGGTTGTAAGAATTAACGAATGTTAAATGCTTAGAAGAGTGTCTGGCACATAAGAAACATTCAGTACATGTTGTCTGTGCTTATCGATCTTTACACAAGATTCAGTCTGATATGCAACACAATCTCACCCTGGTCCTCTCATAAACCAGTAACTTATACCACACCCTTCACCTACTCTTGCCCACACTTTTTCCATACACACAAAGTCATTAAATTTTATATACAGCATTCTAAAGGAGTAGGTCAGAATAATGAAGTTAGTGACACTGATGACTGACAGAATGGTAATACATTTTTTGAAACTTTGGAAATTAACTACCTCTGAAAATGATGATGGTGGTAGTGGCGGCAGTTTTGGTGATAGCTCACATTTACCGAGCACCAGATGTTGTCCAGGCATTGTGCCCTAACTACATATTAGCCTTTTTATACAAGCATTCCTGTATCTAACTTACAGCTAATAACATTGAGACTTAGAGAGGTTTTATAAATTACCTCTACCTCCCTCTTTCTGTTGCCTTTGAAGTTGTTTTTAAAGTGTTGTCTATTTACTTGAGTCTACTTCCTTAATACTACTGACTTGTTAACCTAACCAAGCCCCACTTCGTCACTGAAATGAAATAAAATTATCATCTCCTTATTGCTAAATCAAATAGCCCTTTCTCATCTTATCTTACTTGAAACTGATGACCACACCTTCCTTCTTAAAAATGCCCTCTATCTTTGGTTTTCATAATATCATATTCTCCCAATTTTTGCTTTTGTCTACTTATTGTAATCACTTTTTAATGTCTCTATTCTGTCTTTTCAGATATTGGCTTCCAAATATTTCTATTGTAACCATGAAAGAAAATATATTTTAAATCACAAATCTGCACTCAAAAATATATTTATATCATTTTCTGAAACAATACTTCTTTACTGTGTGCAAATATATTCTCATAAATTTACTTTACCGCATTAAAAATAATGGTCATAACTCATATTAATTTCCAGTTTATACATTTATTTTTTAGCATTTTGTCACAACATTATGTTTTCTCTTGCATGTCATTCAAACCAACCCTGAAATGGCCAGTCTGGTTGGTCACAGCTATCCAAACATCTGTCATGTGCTATCACATGGTAGTAGCAAAACCCAAGAGACTAGGTGATTGCCTTAGTCAAGTTCAAAAAAGCTTAAAAGAGAATTATAATTAAATCCTCAGAACATTTTTTTTTAAAAGATGCTATAGATGTCAAAGAGGCATTTTGCTCCACGTTTTAAATGAATGAACAAATTCTATTTTGGGGAATGAGCGATAAATATTACAGAACAAATATCCTCTCTAATTTGAATCAACAAAAACTTCTACTACCAAAAAAAAAAGCCTTTTTAAAACGAGTAAATTATGACACTAAGATTATTTTCTAATTTTAACATTCCATTTCCTGATTTTATTCCTAATGAGAAAGTAAACAGAGCTGTGCATCTCTTATCATCACTTTAAGCATCGCTTGTTCATTTATTAATTCATTCATTTAGCAATAGCTATTTAGCATTTTCCACTCACAAGGTATTACACTTGAGGCCACAAGGATACAAAGATAAATCAGACGTAAACTTCTCTCTTAAAAATGATATATGTTATTTATTTATTTATTCATTCATTTACATATCTTTAGATAATAATTATTATTTGTGACTACTTTCCTGTCTTCCAAACACTCATGGATAGATGACTCATTAGCTTCTTAATCCAAGATCAATACTTTTAAATCATTCTCATTCAATTGCTTCTATAAACTCAAATCCAGCAAGTCATTTGCGTGGGGGTTTTTCTTTGTTTTTGTTTTTGTTTTGCATAAAATTTAAGTACTCTTTTCATTATGAGAAAGCTTTATCTGTTGATAAACAATTAACATTTAGATCCAAATGGGTGAGTGATTAGCTATGATCCAGTTGTATTACATGCAGTAAATGTTAACCACCAAGTAGATTTTAAAACTAGAGAACAAAATCCCAATAAAGTGGATTTTTGTCTATTTTTAGGACTTGCTTTCATGACTTAAGCAAAATCCGTTATTTAGACAACAACCTGCTATTCATTGGTTTCTAATCTCAAAGAAAATGAGAGATTATGTTTTTATCTTCTCAGAGCCTGCTGGGTAACAGTATTTTTAATCTAGTAGAATTATTATCCAGCCAAGACCCTGACAAAGTAAATTAATCGTTCAGGATGTGAATAATGTCTAGTTCTGTGGGCACTTTATGAATGAATGTGGTGCCTGAGAACAGGGTTCATGCTGCATATACTGTTGGGCCAGTTAATCATGCCAAGTATAACATCCCAGATGATTTATCTTTTTCTTTTGGAATGGCAGCCAAGCATGGCAGCCCAGGTGGGAGAAGAATCTTAGTATAAAATCATGCCAAGGGGAATTTGAAGATACACATGTTTTACAATATGGAGCTTCTACTTTGGGATATACATTCTTGCATATATGCTAAGAAAACCTGGCCTATCTACGAAGATGTTCCTCTCAGCATTATTTGTAATAGGAAAAGCTAGAAGGAACTCAAATGTCCAACATAAACACACATACACACACACGCACAAACAATAAGAAGATTCTATTGGATGAATACTATAAAATGAATAACCTAGAACTAAAATCATCCTTAAGCATAAATCTATTGAATGGTAAAAGTATAATTCAGAGAGATACATACAATATGTATCACATATGCAAGTTTTAGGAGCATAGGATGGTTTGAGAGTATGGTAAACAATAGAACATAGCTAGAAGAATTTATACTACCTTTAGATTTTTCTTCTAAGTAAGGTGGAAAAGGATAGGATGGGACAGAAAGAATTTCATTTTTACCTTTAATAGTTTTTTTAAGAATTTGAAATACATGTGGCCAAATGTTGACATTTGTTAAATCTAGGTGATAGATAATTCATGATTTGTTTGTTTGTTTATTCTCTTTGATCTTCCTTGTAATTCAAATATTTGTGATTTTTAAACTATTTTTAATAACACAAGTAACATGTAAATGTGAATCAGATCTAAGCTAGAGTCATTATCTACTTTAAATCATCAAATGGTCTTTGTGCCTCTCAACAAGATGATGGTGCGTTTATGATTCCAGGTTTGTCTAATTTGAAGTAGATCCTAGATGAGGGTATTCTGTAAGCCGTGCTCACAGAGGCCAGGCATGTTGGTCAGGGTCTCCTTCAAGAATGCTTCTCTCCACCCAGGATGGAAAGTAAAAATACCAAGGAGGAACCTAGTGGAAATTTAGCATACTGCTTGGGCTCCCCTGATAGTCAGGGGACACCAGATAATAGGTTACAAAAATAAAACAAATTGAGATTGACCATACCCAATATTTTTTATGGCATTCTTAATTTTCTATATAACTCTGTCAAGCTATATAAATAAGGTATTGTGCCGCATAAGCCCTTCATATGTGTTGCTTCATTTTATACTTGTGTCTAGGTTTGATATCATCAACTGATTTTATAGATATGAGAACTGAGGCATTGTTACCAAGTGTTGAAACTGGAGTTTAACCTAAATAAGAGAGTGTAATAAAATGGAGAAGGAGAAGGAGGAGGCTGGGGGAAAGAGGAGGGAGGAGAAGGAGGAAGGAAAAAAAAAAAGGAAAGAAAGAAGGGCATAAAAAAAGGAAAGGAGAAGAAGAAAGTCCCCACAATATTTTTTCAGGAAAAGCAAGGTTAAAATGATCAGAGACAAAAATATTCAAGTTACTATAAGGCCAATGAAATTTCTGTTTTTTCCATTGGCAATTCATTGTTGCTATAGATGGAAAAGCTGACCAACAGCACCTCTGCCTAAAGAACTGGTAGAAACCATTCCTGTAAAAACAACACTCTTGATTCTATGTCAAAGATTTACGTAATCTTTTTTATGCCTTAAAAACTGAAAATAGCAAGTAAAGAAATATAAAATAACCCTGGACCAAAAAGAAAAGGATAAATGAGTCTACACAAATTTAAATCAACATTCAGCTGAAGTAGGAGAAAACTGAACATATATCCGTCCAATGAGAATTTTATTTTTACATCTTATATTTAACATTCTAGTCTTACAATGAAAAGTCATTTTGACCTTTTTTTTTTTTAAGCAGAATCAGTTATAAAAGCTATGGTTGGTTTTTGTCATAAGGCTGTCCCAAGGAGCAAAATTCAGTATAAACCAAAAGTATGAATGACCGAAGATCCTTTGGGAAAACAATTATTAAAGTAACTTGAAAGAAATATGAGGTGGGGAATGACCTAGGGAATAGGTTCTAAGAGAAATAGCCAAATCATAAGTGAATTGTGCTTAACTTTATAGGAAATATATTCTTAATTTTTTAATTATAGAAAATCTTTAATGGTTATCAAATAGAGAATTGAGCATTTTTTGTTCTTAACAGCTGAAAATAAAACATTTTTGTGTGATAGGAATAAATAGCAACTCCTAAATCCCTTTTCTCTGCATACCATCCTCCCCTTACACCTCAGAGGAGAAGCAATGAATTAAGTAAATATAATTAAGACCTAAATCGCTCGCTAGGTAACAAGATGAGGAGCTTTTCTATGATTCTGGCAGGACCCAAGGTAGAACAGAAAAAAAAAGTCATGATCTCCAGTGAAATTATGGGGCCCCATTGGCTCCAAGCTGTGCTAATTGTAAAAAGAGCTTTTCCTCAGTATGTTCTGTCACATGTATTGCTACCAAGAAGAGCATATGATTAAGCTGGGGAAGTGAAAAAGAATAAATATTGTTTTCCAAAGGAAGTATTAGATAAAATGCCAAATTTATAAAGCAATTAAACTTTAAGAAAAAAGTTACATTAGTCTTGGACTTGTCAACAACATTGAGGTGATAAAAAAGTCAGGTTATATGAAAAATTTGTGAGGAAGTTTTTTGGATAAAACTCTTTGGAACTGAAGAGAGAATAAGCAACCAGATAAAATAGTAAAGTTTGAAGAAATTTCAGATAAAAGAGATCCAGAAATGGAGGAGGACTTACACAACACTCGTAAGAATGTTAGAGTCATCTTTTGCCAATCTAGTCAAAATAAGAAATTTTCTATTCATTCCCCCTCTTTTATGCCCACTCTGCCCTTAAACCCATCTGGGATGAAAGGGCAGCCAGTAAGTAGGGATGGAGATAAGGAAAAAGAAAAAGCAACTGAACATTCTCCTTTCCCATCAGGCATAGAATAAGAATAAAGAAGGACCATAAAGCCACTATAGACAAGAAAGGCCAAATACTCTCCACTTTCCCCTAAATAAATGGTGACAATGAGAATACATGTCTTTATAGATCTCTAAATATATGTTTTAACTTTCTTTATGCATTTATAGTGAGTTTTTCATTTTTCAAATTATCTACAAACCTAATTTATTTAGTCTTTACTGAATCCTTACATATAGGTTACCAGCTTTATTCGAAAACAATTGCATTACTCTTTGTGTGTCAATAGTAACATGTTTACAATAAAGATCGCCTACGAGCAAGAGCTAAAAAGGTAAGAATAGAAATTTGAAGAATCAAAACATTGCCACATTCTTTTACAGAATCCTGTCTTTTCATGCCTAGTGATTCCACGCAGGTAGTAGAATGTAAACGTGAGCCAAAAAATTAAATTTCTTCATTACTCACTACATGGAAAAAGCAAAGGTGTCAAAGATCTCATTGTACATAACATTAACAACTCAAATGCAGAATCTGTGCAAAAAGCAATCTAAGAGGTAAAATTGTAAACTGTCATAACAATAATTATCTAATAAGATGGCAATACCGACAATATTCTTTTCATGGAGAGATTTAGTTCAGCATAAATTAGTTGGCATTTAACTTTTAGGATGCTAATTTCAGAAGAAATTTTTTTATTGTATTAATTTAATTTTGATCTGATTCCATTTACTTTCCATCTCAATTTAAATTATTATTTCTAAACACAACTTTCAGTACTTGCAAAATCATTCCATTTTTATTAGAAAATGTTAGTATCCTGTAAGTATCACTAGACTTGATTACCAAAATATTAGTCTCTAAAAGAAAATTCTGTTCTTATGGTTTAACGCTGCTCATCTACTTGCCACTAAACAAATTTTAAACATTCCCACTTAACCAAAATTCATGGAGAATTTATCCATTCTGGCATTCTCACTTCCTAGACATCGTGTGAAGTGAAAACTTTACACTCAAAAATTAATCATGCACGAAGAGCAGCAACATTAATGTTTATATCTTACCTTCATCTTACAAAGTCTAGGATGATCTTTGTGAAAAAGCCTTCTCCAGCTCATAAGACTTAACGGAAGTTAAAGATTTCTTCTTGCAAAAGAAAGGATATCCTTTTCAAAAAGGCTAGAAGATATTGAGTGAGTGTGCTTGGCTGAGGGTGCAGCCAGTTCAGAGAGAGGCCTTGTCAGACTGCAGAAAGCCCATAAGGGATTAACAGAGCTTTGTAAACCCCTAACCACATCAGCCTAAACCTTCAGCATAATTATCTAAGATGTTAGAAAAACTGCCTTCAGCAAGGCATAATACTAAGCTTCATAAACTGGGTTTCAGGTAAACTGATAATTCTTGCTAATTGTTATATAGGAAGTAGGCATCACACATGCTCAATCATATAGCAATCATTTCACAATAACTAAGCTGTAAACACATCTAGTCACTGAAAGGAGAGTTTGAGTATGGAAAGTCAGACTACAAAGGCAGGACCCACAAAAAGTGTTACAATCAGGAAGTAAACAACTTTGTTAATGAAATCACCTTTCTAATCACATTATTAGAATTGAATATAAATAAGAAATGATGGGTACAGGACCTTTTTGAGTCCAGTTCTGCAACATGAAGAGATCATTTGTAAAAAGCATTTAACCTTTTCTAAACAAACTGTCTACTACTGAACAGCAGCTTTGCCAGCTTAAAATGTGAAGACAATCTGTCTCTGCTGAATGGAGTGGATAATGGCCCCTTAGGGTCACAGACAACCAAAGCACCATATTATTCAGTTGACCGAGAGGCTCTAGATAGATCAGCAGTTCTCAGCAGAAAGTTTACAACAGAGGTCAAAAAAAAGAGAAAAGAACGAAAGAAAGAAAACAATGTACACAAGAAAATCCAGCACCTGAGCAATTGTCAGAAAATAGAGTGAACAAAAGAATTCTTACCAACAGAAATAAAATAATGAAATAATCTGAAAAAGATTTTTAAAAATAAGTATATGTAGAATATTTGGAGATATGAGGAAGAAATGTCTTTGAAATGAACATAGATTACTTTCTTTAATGAATGGAAGAGCTGAAACTGGCCTTTGGAAATCTTGGAAAGAAAAAAATGCAGTCATAAAAATTAAACACATAATTAGTGTATTTTAAACTGGAATTTAAGAAGTCACCTAGAACACAGCAGAAATATTAAAGAGTTAAAACTCTTCTTAAATGGAGTCAGAACTCAAATTCCCAGACTCCCTTAAAGCTTGGATTCACAAATCAGACCCACCCATTTGAGATTTTGATTTGAAAGTGAGCCAAGAAAGGAATTAGTCTATTAGTGAGACTTCTACTTTTTCTGGCATGAGTATTGAAAGAGCAATTGTTATGTTGGTGGTGGCAGTAGAAGCAGGAGTGGCTTTTAGCAATTGCAAGACAGTCTTCCTGGTGCAGAAGGGGCCTCGAAAGCCCAGGAGGGGCTTCTCTCACCTCCATGGACACTGGAAAAGCAGAGACATAGCAGTGTGTTTATCGGGCAAATTCCCTACTGTAGTTTTGGGGAAAAAAAAATTTTTTTTTCTACTTAGAACTGAACCAAGATTACAAATGGTGAGCCAAAATATTGGCAAACTTCATTAACATCTACATAAATATTGTATGCAAATAATTACAATAATAATAATTTTTATGTTTAAAACACGATTAAGTATCCCAGAAATCCATGCTTTTAATTACCTTAGCAGAACATCATTAAGGCCTTTTTGAGTTTCAAGGTCAATTCAACAATATTTAACCTAGAACACAAGCCCTCAATATTTTTGACTAAATTTATTCGGTAAGAAGTCCCTTGCTTGGGGACAAACTATGTCCTAAATAGATCATATACATATATATATAATATATATATAGAAATAGATATATAGGATATATGTACCCCTAAAATCATTTTAAAGTATCAGTTAGTTTTCTATTTTAACCCATAGTTGTCTAATATAGCATATACCTAAAGAATAAAACCAAGAGTAGAGGAGAAGAGCTAGTTGAGAAAAACTCAGGAAATGTATGATGGTAAGTGACATAATTAAGAAATATGTTGAGAAAATGGTCTGAATCTTTGGGATAGAACAAAACATATATCTTCAATAGGAGTACTCCAGATCTTTAAAAAAGAAAAATATATATAGTTTTATATTTTCTGATGATTATAAAACATTTTTGTAAACCTTAAGTAGTTGATAGAGAAATGTGTTTGTAAAAAGTAAAAATTACCCTAAGTTCTAATACACAGAAATAACACCTGTTAACAGACATAGCCCTGATTTATAAATGCCAATAGTTTTTCTATGTACACATAAAGATATATGTTGAAGAATTAGATCTTAGTATACATGTCACTTTTAATTGCTAGTAAACCTTTCCAATTATTGATGGTGAACAAATTCTGACCTCTTCCTAAAAATCCTACGAAATTTAATAAAATAAGAAATAGAAAAAAATAAACAAGGTAAATATAGGAGATGCAAACAATAAAACTGAATAATTGTATACATAAAATAAGATGGAAAAAAAACAATGGATCAGTTAACACAGTTAAATTGAATAATTCGATTTTTCCTTTCAAAATATAAGGACTTTCAGTTTGCTTCAAATGCAAAAACCCTGGTATTTATCACTAATAAGTAGCATTCCTAAAGCAGAGTGCCAAGAAAGATTAAAAATGCAGGTATGGTCAAAAATATTTCAAACAAATGTTAAGAAAAAGAAATAGAAATACTTAGATTACTATTTCATTAAGCAGAATTTAAAGCACAAAAAGCATCATACTCCAGAAATTGTCTATATTGGGGGCACAGCATCAGCCTCTGTTGTCATCAGTTTGGGACCTCAACAATGGCAGTCATCAGATCGGATTTGGTGAGGAAAAGACCACATGGTTGGGCCCATATACCTCCCTCCCTACCATCATGGTTTTTTTGTTCATGGGCCCTTTGTGCATGTCTTGGGAGATTTAGGGAGAAAAGTGACTGACAACAAGAGGCTGATTCATTTTGCAATCCTAATCATTAAGAATCTCTTTCATGTGGTTAATCCTGGTGAGCATTTACACAGGATACAAAAATATTTGCTCACTTTTCCCATTACAAGAGGTATAACCATAATATATATTTCCCCCCATACTTACTAGTCACCAATCTACAATATTCTTTGTTCCAGGTCACTAAGCAATTAACCAAACAATTAGCAAATGCCCATAAGTCAGTGTAGACATATAACTCAGGCCATCTTTTCTTCCATAAAATAAGAACAACCAGAGTACCTCCAAAGACTATTTTCTTGAAGGATTTTACTTCACCACACACTTTCAGGGCCACTTCCCAGAGGAGTTATAATGCGGAAGCTATCCTCTTCTACCTGACAATAATCTACCATGCAGATCTATCCATAAACCAGGTCCCTTATTCTTTGTCCTTCATTAACTGGTAACAGGGAGCTTCCTGTGAAGCTATAGGTATGAACTGAGAAGGAGACAATGAAGGAACAGATATAGCAGGAGTCTGAACCAGTATTCATGTAGTTTGCTGTTGAATTCTAGATCTATTTAAACCAAGTCTTAAATAAACTACTTCCTTTTTATAATGGAATGCTGCTGTGCATGCAGTTTTGTTTCAATAGATCAGATAATATCCAGTTCATAATGAGAAGTCCAAACCACATGGTTTCTTGATGTCCCATGGTCAAGTGTTCTGTCTCTACATAGGCCCAGTAGCAATTCAGTAGCTTGTTAAACAAAGAAGGCATAGGTTTACTCTAAAACCGTAAGTACATGTGATGTTATTCTCTTCCAATCACTTTTTACAGCATCTTTTTTGCCTCACATAGTTCCAATAAAATTGCATGTGTCAGGCTGTAAGGAGTAAGCTGTAGGGCAGTACGCATCGCAGCCTGGAACTGCTGCAGAGTGCTATTTATATCCAGGTTTCACTCAAAACTAGCAGCATTACTAGATATTGAGTAAATGAGTTGATAAATATATCTAAATATGCTTTATGTTGCCTCTAAAATCCAAAGAGATCCATGAAGCAGTACATCTCACTATTCATAATTGGTGCTGCAAAGTGCAAAACAAGTCTGCCGCTTTAGATATGTCCATATAAAGAAGATCCTAATATGGCCCTGAACAGTGCATCCTAGAAACCCCATCAATGTGGCGGACCTCTGATATTTTGCAGAGATTGTTTTTCACCCTCTGGAATAAATAAATCTTATTAAGGCTTCTCAGGTATTTGTTACTTTATTTTTCCTGGGTCCAATTGTCATACTCTCGTCAGCGTAATAAACCTGTGTACCAAGATAATCAAGAAACCACTGAACTATATTACAAGGTCAAGAGAGAACATAAAATTTGATAACATCCTGGGGCAAGTCAGAAAAATTACACTATTGTCTCTGCCTTGTGAATGCAAACTCTTTCCGATTTTGTGAACTGAAGGGACTTGACAAGATGGCATTGGCCAGGTCAATAATTACATATCAAGTTCCAAGGACTGTGTCAATCTGCTCTAGTAAACACACCACACTTGGAATTTCAGATGTGACTTCCATGGTTACCTGATTATATATGTGACGATCTAGTCCGGTTTTCCATGGGCCATCAAGATATTGAGTTTCAGTTAATGGTCAAATAGTGGAGTTAAAAGTAGATAAGATATGGTAGAAATTACTACTTGTGTATCTCTCAAAGGTTTTGATGGTGGGACTGGTCCCTTTTTTCCTCAGGGGTACAATATTGCTTTTGATACGCAATTACGGGGACGATTGCTGGAGACAGTTGCAGGGGCTTCTACTTGGTCCTTCCTGCTCTAATAGCTTTTACTCCAAGGGTGATTGACAGGTATTAAATATACATATACACTCTGGGGCTGGGAAAATAGTAATAGGACAGGTCTGTCATCTATCTAGACATATGTGAGATGCAATAAAGCCAAAATTCTATCCATGACTTGACCTGCATAAGCCACTTCTATGTTCAGTAGTTCATAGGTACATTTTGAGTCTTTGGGGGTCAACAAAAATTTGAAGTATCTTATTAGCCCTAGAAATATCAGGGTTTTTTTTTCTCTTACCTAACATTCAGTCATTTAGGTCCATAGCTGAGGTCCCTCTGGAGAAAGCTTGGAGGAAGATATATGTACAGTATATATCTTATTACTACTCTCAGGTGATATTACAAGTTCAACAAAGCCAAATCCAGAGTGAGTGCACTCCTGCCAATTTGGCCTGATCAAGTCTTATATTTCCACCCCCTTACTTTAATACTCCCACACATGTTGCCCAGGCTGTTCTTGATAAAGATCAATGATGTCTTTTAATTTTGGCATATAGTTTATCTCCTCCTAAAGATCTCATACCTCCTCATCTAGATTATCTGGAAATTTAACTCTTACACTTGTCTTGGAGGCAATGAGAGTAGATGAAGATGAGCCAGAAGGAAAACTGGCATCACCTTGTGAGAAAACTATTCCAGAGGGAGTGATTAAAAAGATTATTGTGTTGAGGAGGGCCGGTTACCTCAGAAAGCAGAGATGGCCTGCCTCCGCCAATAAGAACATACCAAAATAATTTAAAGTTTCAAAGTTTTCAGCCTTTTCCATGCCTGCTGAAAAGTCCCCATCCCTGAGGCCTCTATCTTCCCCACCAATGCCTTTACTTTAGATTTTAAAAACTTAGCATTTAATTGTTGCTACAATTCTGTAATCCTTATAGTCATACCTTGGGCATGGTTTTGAGCCATATTTGCCCTGCACCTACAATAGATGACAGATAACTTCAGACCTGCAAAGAGGCCTGATAGGCTCCATATTTCTTCTCAGATGTGTATTCATAGCACAATATCTCCATTTACCCTACTTACATCTCTAAAAATACAAAAAGGAGCCAGTTGACTCCTCAGTCTTTATCATTACTATTGTCATAGAAGCTAAGTTCTATAACCATCTTCTACTAATTCTTTTTTTTTTAATATCTGGCATGATATCAGTTCTATCAACAACACCCAGGAGCTTGTTAGAAATGCAACCTCTTAGACGCCATCACAGATCTACTGTATCAGTAATAAGAAACTGCAGTGGTTTGTATATACATTAAAATTTCAGAAGCACTGTCCTAATTCTTGCCTTCTTCAGGCACTACCATGGTTGATAGTTTGAGTAATTGTGACACCACTGCATGTCACAGATTTATCTGACTTATTGTTCCCTTGCAGGAAAGTTATATCTCTGCATTTCTTGGTTTTATGGGCAACCCAATCTCAGATATAATTTTGACAGTCTGTTTTCTGGAACCATCTGTGGTACCAATTATTTTATCAATCAGTGTTCTGACAGAAAATAAATGACACAAAAAAATTAAAATAATTTAAGAATGGTAATATGGGTAAGGACAGAATAATATATCATAAAGTTGTCAAAGCACACACACATGCACATACCAGAGAGTTCCTTTATGTAAAACTTAGCCCCGTTTAACATTATTCTTAATATTTTATGTAATTTTTGTACATCCTTTTATTTTATTTATCTGTACTCCTACTTTGTTTCTTAATTGAGGTTAGGAAACAGGAAATGGCACAAAATGGAGACAAAATAAATTTGAAGGAGAAAATAGAATGGAAAAGCAAAGAACTATAACATGGAGTCAGAAATGAGAAAACGAGATCCTTAAAAAAAAATTATATGCCATATACATGGGACCAAATATGGCTATACACTTCTAGCAATGAACAAAGAAATATGCACAAGGCTGAGTCTTCAGGAGTAACAGCTTTCCTACTTAAAAACAGGAAATAAAAATCTCTTATTCAAAGAGAGAGTACTGTGTTATATAGTGGTCATAATTCTTAACAATGACTTTACTATATAAGAATGACAAGTATCTAAAGTTTGTGGATTGAAAGATTAAATCAACAGAACTTTAAAGGTGCTGTTTAGCATGTAAATACTTTGTCCCAGTGTCAAATACTTAGCAAGTCAAAAAACTAACAAAAAAATGTAAATACAGATCCATAATCCCTTATCTTAAATTCTTAGAGCAGCATGTGTTTTGCAATTGAAAATTTTTTCAATGTTATAAGTCTAATACAGGGCACATAGCGTATACGAGAAGGCATTCTCAGTGGAAATCTGAGGCATTGAGGCAGCAGGCCATAATCAAACACATGAAAACATCTGTAGTGAAATACATGAATATTCACATGAAGTGGGATAAAGGAGGACTAAAAATATCCTCATTTCAGTCCAAGGTAAGTTTTATCACTAAACATCACAGAATTTAGGGTTTGGTTCTATTTTATTTTTAAAAAATTTTGAACTTTAGAACTGTAGTTAAGGGATTGTGGCTATCACTCTATTCTATTAAAAAGTAGATCATATTTATTAATATATTATTTGGTGAGAGCAGTATCAAAAATAACTTCAGGTGTTTAGACTATTTTCAATAAACAATATTCTTACATTGTGGAAATGACAGTCATCTTATGATAACCAACAGAGAAACCCTCTCCAGGTGATATGTCAGAACTCAACATCTGGTAGGGCTGACTACAAGAAATGTTTATTGTCAGTATCTTGTCCCTGTAGATTGTGGGAAGGTATAGGAGAAGATAAATTCTGTTTTCTTTTTTTTAGCTCTCTAGACACAGAAGATAAACTAGAGCTGATGCAGTGACTACTGTAAATCATCTAGTGACCTTGGACTTTGAGCTAGATACAGTGACAAGCTAAGATTTTTGGATTGTCTCTTATGGAGAAAAGTTGAATATTTTTTATGTGCAGTAAGAATGGCACAAAGCTTTCTGAATCAAATTTTATAAAGGCCTTTTGACAACAGTACGTGATGCTATGGATGGTAGGGAGTGTGAAATCTATCAGTTGTCTCGACTCTACCCTTCTCATCTCCCCCTGTTCCACACCCCTTAGTAAAAACGTTTGGTCACTGGGTGAAGCTATTCTCAGAAAGGCATCATTTCTTCTTGTGTGCTTACTAGTTAATGATCAGTTAATGATCAAAAAATAATATAGATACAGATATAGATATAGAAGATATAGATATATATCAATTTTCATTTTAATACCACCAACAAGCTATTAAAAACAAAAGTTTAAAAGATAACATTTACCATTATATTAAAACTTATGCAGTACATAGAATGTACAACATCAAGAATGAACCTTAATGCAAACTATGGACTTTGGGTCATAAAGATGTGTCAATGAGGGTTCATCAATTATAACAAATGTACCACTATGCTAGAGGATGTTGATAATGAGGAAGACTATTCATGTGTGGGGGCAGGAGGTGTATGAAAAATCTCTGTATCTTCTGCTCAATTTTGCTATGAACCTAAAACTGCTCTAAAAATTAAAGTCTCCTAATTTAAAAATATATGTAGTCTTTAAAAATAAATCTACTAAGAGAACTATAAAACCTCTATGGAGAACCTTCACTGAGGAATGTTATTAGAACATAAATACATGAAGATGTACCATAAACATGGAGTGGGAAACTTAATATAAAGTTAAATCCCTTCAAATTGGAGTATAGATTCAATGCAACCCATATACAAATCCTAAACTCCACTTCCAACCCTTCACTCGCACTCTAGAACTTAAGCAGAGTCTAAAATTTATATGAAAGTGATAAGGGACAAGAGTGACCATGGCACCTATGAAGAAGAAACATCTAGAAGAAGTTGCCTTACTATATATCAAGACATAAATTTATAAAAATTAAGACAGTTTTATGTTGGAACAAGAACCAACAAGCAGACCAAAAGACCATAAAAGAGAGCCTAAGATATCTATACAAGTGAACACTTGCTAAACAGTTCAGTAGAGAAAGAATGGTGAACAGAACTGTGAAAATTTAGTATTTAACTAGGAAAGCACAATTGGATTCCTACCTTTATCACGTACAATTTTTAACTCCAAGTGGATGAAAGACTTAAATACAAAAGGATAAAGAAATAAACAAATAATATTAATATA
>NW_006441953.1:1449409-1478413 GCF_000325575.1 Pteropus alecto | reverse complement strand
ATTATTATACCTATTACAAATATTAGGACAAAAAAGTTATCCAGTTTGCAGTGAATATGCTACAATAAGCTCACTCCAATTATTTGTCCAATTGTTGCTTAGACACCTCTAGATATAAGGAACTCAAGGAAATTCATTCAATCTGTAACAACTGAAAATTAGAAAGTCACTTTTTCTTATTTTGTTGTGATTGAGTTCTTTTTCTTAATTAATATTTGTCTCCCCATTGTTTTTTTCCTGCTTGAATTTTGTTCTAGAATGAGTCAATCCTTTTGCATCTGACACAAAAGACTTCATAAATTAAAATACTTCAGTAATAAAAGTTATTTCACTAGGTATAGGCTTCTACTAGATATGCACGAACAGAGGATGAATTATCATTTTTCACAATATTATGGAAGGTCACATGTATTAAATAACTTTCTAAGACACTTCTAAGAATATGTTTCATAAAATTCAAGCATTATTCAAAATTCTTTACAATATTTCCTTTGGAAAACATATCCCATGAACACAACCCCTCCTGTCTGTCTCTGGCTCTTACGCTGCAAGCTGCAACTGGATATTGCCCCAATGGCAGCAGTAGCTTGCTGGACAGGAACAGGGGGACCCCTGGGGCCTGAAGACCATGACACCTTACCAAAACAAGGACTTGCTCAATGTTTACATGGGTATAAGAGCAGGTACTCTAAGCCTTATAGCTATGCTATTCAATATGGAGCCACTAGCCACATATGGCTATTAAGCATTTGAATTATGGCCAGCAAAAAGTGAAATATGCTGTATGTATAAAATACATACTGAATTTCAGACTCAGCGCAGTGTAAAATAGCTCATTAATAATTTTTATAATAATCGCATGTTAAAATACCAATATTTTGGATAGCTGAGTTAAATAAAATACATTATAAGAATTAATTTTATCTGTTTCTTTTTACTTTTTAATGAAGCTACTGGAAAATTTTAAATCAGACATGAACTCACATCGTATTTCTATTGGATAGCTCTGCCTTAGAGACTAAGGTCGGGTTCACAACACGGTACTTTATAAGATAAATACTGCATGCAAAAGTGCTTTGTTTGTCCCTTCACAATATTATTAAAATTTAGACTTTGCTGCTAACTTTGAAAACTCATCAGTATTCTCATAAAGTTGAAAGTTTTTAAATACTTTTACTTTTCTTGAAAATCTAGATCAGGCATTTCTTGGGCTATTTTATCATTTAGCAACGATTGTCTGGAGCAGGAGAGCAGCTGACTTTTTAGACTAGGTTTGCCACTGTATCACAGTCCCCAACATTTTCTATTGCTAGTCTTTACGCCCTTTATCATCAAGTGTATTTAGATATATTACCTACTCAAGCACTGGAGGCTTTTGAATTTGTAAGCCCTGCCTTTTAAGATGAATATTTAGGCATTCAACTTAAAAATGGGGAGGGGATTGTTGCCATGTTTGAGGGGTAGAAAAGGTGGATTTTAGAGGGGTATTATTCCACTGGCCCATTTTCTGTTTCAGGTGTTAAAAAAGTGGAAATCTGAATGTGCATGTGGAGAAATCACCTGTGGGAGCAATTGTTTTCAATTAAATCAGTCAAATAAATGAAGTAGATGAGGGTTTTCTGTCCACTTGCTGAAAAAGAGGATTTTGTTCAAAAGCTGTATGAAGATATCCCACATCCTGAGATCAATAGGGAGTAGCGATGCATGCATATACTAGAAAAGAACTTAACATTAAGTGGTTTGTTGATTCTTCTTGAAGAGAAACCAAATGGCAGTCACCCAAGCCTTAGAAACAAAATCAAAGTAAGCTACAAATTTGAACAAACAGGGAAACCTTAGAGAGGTAGTATTCAAAATCAGAGAAGTTCTCTTTCCTCTACAACATCGGTTTATAACGTGGCCACCAGGGAAGACCTAATAATTTCAAATATACTGGTATTTACAATCATCTTATAGTCAAGATGGTGTGATAAGAATTCTTTACATGCGCTGACCTTCCCAACATTTCAGTTTCTTCCTGATTACCAATTGGCCATTGATAGCATTGGTTTTCTAAAAAAAAAAAGGCACAGTTATACATTGTTTTCTAGCTCAACACTCTTCCAGACAGAATTATTGAGGAAGCATTATGCAAATCTATTGTTTACTAAAGCCATAAAACCATCTGGTCATAGAGGTTCATTTTTCATAGCTGACTTTTGGAAGCCAGCATGGGTTTCACTTCCTCTGTCCTTCCTATTCTAATTACCAAGCCACTGTTGACAAAATACAGGTGTTTTAAGTTTCTTATTTGTGACTGAGCTTGCATCCTGAACCTTACTTCATTTATCTTTGTTCTATTTTCTGAAAAATCATCTTATCTTCGGCATTTACATAGTGCTGTCAATTTCAAAAGTTTCCTTTGAAACCCTTCTGAGTATTTCCAATCTTAGTCAAATATTTATAAGAAAATCTCAGAGACACAGAGCACATTTGCAGGAAGTCACAAAAATGACCTTGGTAATAAAACCTGAGGGCATGACCATAACATTCAGGTGACAGCAGCTACACGCCACAAAATATCAACTATCATATGAGAGGTTTTAAGTTTTCAAAATCAGTCTCTTATCCTACTCATATATCCACACATTATAAATGATATATATTTAAAAATCTAAGACTTTGTTGCCATTAAATAGGCTTAATAAGTGTATTTAACTTTTAAGATCACTATAAAAATTATACTCTTTCTTCCTATTTCTTATAAGAATTTGGGATATTTATTTCAATATGTCACTGTTCTTTAACATATCACAGGTCCTTCAAATCATAGGAATTTCTTCACCTACTTTAAAAATAGAACTGTATTTCTGTCCACAATATTTCTCCACCATAATCTATGGAGGCTGAAGCAGATCATAGTGTACAAGCTGAATGATGCTTCTTTTTAGTCCCTCAATACCCTAATTTAGGGCAGCTGTCAATTTGGAGCAGTTAAGGCTGTCTCTTAATCTTCTTATCATCTGTATGAACATGAACAAGAAGCAAAAAGTGAAGTTATCTTGTTCCGATGATTTACACAAGTAAAGAGACACATGCTACAATATTTATTTTCTGTGACATTTAAAATGTTTCCAACACTGAGGACTTTTAAGACCATTGTAGCCCATGATAGATTCACTAGATTGTCCAAGTACTAGTAGAACAAGTTAAACATTCTGTGTGCTCAGATAGTTAGGAATGAAAGTCAACCAGAGAAGAAATTCTGATGGTTTTTTGAGATAATGAAGGACAGATCATTTTTAACGTAGGAAGATAAGCAGCTGCTATTTACCTCTTTTTTCTGGGTTGCCCCTGCTAGAACTTTTTAGCTAAATGAACTTGGTTATTTAAAATTTCTAATGTCTAATATTTCCTTAATTTCTATACCTCGAATTCTGTACTAAGATTATTGTGAGAATTGCTGATGAAAGAAGGGGGTATGATAGCAATATGAAGAAGATGTGAACTTTGATTAACGTCAGAATCCTGGGAGTTGCCATTAGCTAAAAAAAGAACAAGTGGGAGGAGGATGTGGCTCGTCGCTCAAAGACTTATAGCTCTGCTCTGGCAGCCACATCCTGCCTGTGGCTAGGTCAACCCAAGTACCACATCTTACTGTTTTCTTGAATGATAAAATACCATCTACTATTGAAGAAGGGGTCTCTCTTTGCAATAAACCAATGTCAACATGAAAGGTTAATAAACATTTAAAATTCTAGAGCACTTGGGACTTTGATCATAATATATACATATGAAAATGTTGGTGGGCAAGATCTTTTATTAATAATAAAAAATAATATGTCATCATAGAAGAGAATTTGAAAAATGCATAAAAGTGCAAAGAAGAAATCATTAAAACTCACCTCATCCAGGACACCTACTATGTAAGGCCACTCTACTAAGAGCAGGAAACATAGCAGCCCTACCTAATAGAAACAAACACAGGGAGGCAGCCAAAATGGAGAGATAAAGAAACATGTCTCAAATAAAAGAACAGAACAAAGCTCCAGAAAAATAACTAAATAAAGTGAAGACAAGCTGTCCACCAGATGCAGAATTCAAAACAGTGGTTATAAGGATGCTCAACGAACTTAGGGGAAGGGTAGATGAACTCAGTGAAAACTTTAACAAAGAGAGAGGAAGCATAAAAATAGAGATAGAAAACATGAAAAAGAACCAGTCAGAAATGAAGAATTTAATAACTAAAGTGAAGAATACATTATAGGGAATCAACAATAGATTAGATGAAACAGAGGATTGAATCAGCAATTTAGAAGATAAGGTAACAGAAAACACCCAATCAGAACAGCAACAAATACAAAAGAATTAAAAAAAAAATAAGGATAATTTAAGGGGCCTCTGGGACAGCATCAAGTGTACCAACATTTGCAAAATAGGGATGCCGGAAAGAAAAGAGAGAATGCGAGGAATTAAAAACCTTTTTGAAGAAATAATGACTGAAAACTTCCCTGACCTGGCAAAGGAAATAGACATACAAGCTCAGGAAGAGCAGAGTCCCAAACAAGATGAACCCAAAGAGGCCCACACTAAGACCCTCATTAAAATGTCAAAGGTTAAAGACAAAGAGAGATCTTAAAAGCAGCAAGAGAAAAGCAGTTAATTACCTACAAGGGAGCTCCCGTAAGACTGTCAGCTGATATCTCAACAGGAACTTTGCAGGCCTGAAGAGGTTGGTATGAAATATTCAAAGTGATGAAAAGCGAGGACCTAAAACCAAGACTGCTCTACCCAGCAAAGCTATCATTTAGAATTGAAAGACAGATGAAGAGCTTCCCAGGCAAGAAAAAGCTAAATGAGTTTATCAACACCGAACAAGTATTACAAGAAACGTTAGCGGGGCTTCTTTAAGAAGAAGAAGAAGAAAATAACATTGAGAACACGAATAATAAAATGGCAATAATTACATATCTATTAACAAATACTTTCAATGTAAATGGATTAAATGCTCCAATCAAAAGATAGAGTGGCTGAATGGATAAGAAAATAAGACCCTTATATATGCTGCCTACAAGAGACTCGCTTCAAATTGAAAAATGCATATTGATTGAAAGAAAGGGGATGGAGAAAGATATTTCATAAAAATGGAAGGAAACAAACAAACAAACAAAAAGCTAGAATAGCAATACTTATACTAGACAAAATAGACTTTAAAACATAGGCTATAAAAGAGACGAAGAAGGATCCAGTAATTACATTTCTGGGTATTTATCCAACAAACTCAAAACACCGTTTTGAAGGAACCTGTGAACCCATATGTTCAGGGCAGTATTATTTACGATAACCAAGATATGGAAGCAACCTAAGTGTCTATCACTAGACGAATACATAAAGAAGAGGTGGTGCATTTATACAATGAAATATTACTCAGCCATAAAAAAGAATGAAATCTTGCTATCTGCAACATGAATGGACCTAGAGGGTATTGTATTGAGTGGAGTGAGTCAGACAAAGAAAGACAAATGCCATATGATTTCACTTACATGTGGAATCTAAAGAACAAAATAAACAAAACAGAAACAAACTCATAGATACAACTTTAATGGTTGCCAGATGAGAGGGGTATTGGGAGGGTGGGCAAAAAAGAGAAAGGGATTAAGAAGTACAAATTGATAGTTACAAAATAGTCATAGGGATATAAAGTATAGTATAAAGAATATAGTCGGTAATGTTGTAATAGCTATGTACGGTGTTAGATGGGCACTAGATTTATTGGGGTGATCACTTCATAAATTTTATAAATGTCTAATCACCATGGTATACCTCTGAAACTGATATAATATTGTATGCCAACTGCAATTGAAAAATTAAAAAATTATTTTAAAAAATACTTCAGAATTAAAAAACATTCTCTGGTATATTGAAAATAGCATTTTTTTCTGCTAGTGTATATGTACATGTGTATGTATATATGAATATACATGTATATTCATATGGTTTTGTTTTATAGATAAGCAACATATATTCATATGTATTTAGAAAATGGAAATTTTACATAATTTTCATGATCATATTGAATAGGAACAATTTTTATTTTTATTTTATTCATTTAATATTAAAGTCGTAAGAATTTGTCCATGTTGTGTTCTTTGTAAACATTTTGAATATCTGTGTAATACTTTGTGACATTAGGGATTCTCAAGCTTTAGTATGCATCAAAGTCATCTTGATGACTTTGTGAATGCTGGACCCAGCCTGAGTTTCTATGTAAAACAGGTAAAACCCAAGAACCTGCATTTCTAACAATTTGCCTGGTGATGCTGACCTTGCTGGCTGGGAGACTACACAGTGGGTGACTAGATCACATAACTATGTTCTTATAACTGGATATTAAGATTGTTCATCATAAATGACACTAGACTGACAATTTATATACATGACAATTTTCATGAAACAGGTTTCTGTAATGGAAATAACTGACTAAAAAGATGTGAACTTTTTGGACATTTTCAATATGTATAGCCAAACTTATCTAGAAAATCTGTATCAATGTATATATAGCACATGTGACTGCTCTATTCTACTAAATCCTTTTTATTATTTAGTATATTTTATGTCTTCTAAGTATTTAGTCAAAATAACATCTTATTTCAATTTGTGTTTCTTTGATTATCAGTGAAGTAAAATATTTCATCTTTTTTTTTTCAATATCCATTTGAAAGAACTGTGAACAAAACTCTACAGCTGTTTGCTTCAAGCCGTTGGAATTTTAAGATTCGTCTTACATATTTCTAGAAATCTTTTAAATTTTCAGGATATGAATCCCTAGTTTGTCATCTCACCTTATTGTTTGCTCCTTTATTAATTTGCTGTTTTTGACAGAGTGGTTTTGTTTTTTTTGATTTTTATGTAGCCAAGTCACTTTTTTCTTTGTGATTTATTTTGTTACTTAGAAAATAGGAGTCCTAAAATAAACTAAATGTTTTCCCAATTTCTTCTCTTTCTTATGGTTTTACGCTTAGCATATTCTTCCATAACTATTCTGGAATTTCTTGAATTTCTCTTCCTTCCTTCCCTCCTTTTTTCTTCTTTCTTTCTTTCTTCTCCTTCTCTTCTACTCTCTCTCTCCCTCTCTCTCTTTGTTTTATACAATGTAAAGTGAAGCCAAAGTAGTTGATTACCCAGCATTATTTATTAACTATTCCTTTTCTTATTAAAATATGATGCACAACCACAAGTAAATTTGAAAGCCAGAAAATTAGTTCTTGGTTGGTATTTGTAGGAAATGTGGCCTGATATAAGATATTGTTTTTGTAAGCACAACAGGAAACACATGTATGACAGCTAATGAGAAAACCAGAAGTGGAGCAGTGGTAAAGCACTAGTAGCTCTAATGTCAGTGTGTGTCTTGGCTTCAGGTTAGGTTTCCAACCAGTTGTTTACCAGGTTTCCTTGCTCATTGCTTCAAAAACAACGTTGTCAAAGAGACCAAAAAAAAAAAAAAAAGTTCTCCTTACCTTCAGCAAATATTGAGAGTTGAGTTGTTTCCCTGAGTTTGAGGCAAATGGAAACTGTTATTTTAAAATCCCGCTCCATCATTGTACAAGGAACATATGTTTATCATCTGTTCTTGTTTTTTGTCCTTGTCATTTGATTTGCCAAACACTAGGCTTTTCTCAGTCTATTATGGTAAATTTTTCTCACCCACCCCGCCCATGGAATATATCAGATCTGTATGAGGTATAACAGAGGGTAAAATAATCTCTTGACATTTGCTTTGAGAAAAATGAGTTTTCTTTACAAATGTAAAAGTCTCCCTCATAAGTAGCTATCAACAATTCTTTAATATTACTGTAGCTCCCTCCATCAAAAGCATCTCAATGCAGTGCTAGCAAAAAAAAAAAAAAATTTACTATGAAATCTAATCTCTGAAGCAGTGACAATTATTCAGCATTTTTTCAGTTAGCTTGAACAATAAATGTAATTATCTTTGAAAGATAGACTCCGTTTTACAATGATAAACAGGAGAAATGCCAGTCTTTCAGACTGAGAATCAAAGTGATGACCAGTTTCCAGATGAATGAATGGCAAAGGAATAAGTATTTTTCCAACTTGATTTTTCTAAAAAAATCTTACAAATTTTGAAATAGGGAACATTTTTAACAGAAAAATAACACATGTATAACTCAAAGTCAATTATGTTTTTAAAATACATTTAGCAGTTGTATCTAAGATGGGTTTGTTTGTTTTTTAATTTCCAATAATTCTGGCCCTATAGAGATTTGTGAAGGTTCAGTTTGGATCCTATAGAAATTTTACACTCTGTGCTATCCCGCTTGACCACATCTTCCCTTTTCCTACTCTGTAGATAATAGCAACATCATGCTGACATATTTTTATTTTTTTCCCCATTCACCTAGCCAGTGATACTAATATGAATCGAAGATAATAAGTATACTACTTATGTACTAATACTTTCTCATGACAGATATCACTAATCAATTGCAATATCTTTTTCTTTATATTTGCTATATGTCTCTTTCACAACTCTTCTAAAGACAGGGAGGAAACTAAATAGTTCAAAGGTCATCCCTGACGCTGATCATGTAAGGTGACCTTATATATCATTTCCTTTCAACTCTGTGTGACAGAAGGAAGTAACAGTGTCCACAAGAGTAGAAAGCAAAGTAAGAATTTGTTGCAGACCCTAAGAATCTAATCAGGCTGCTACGAGTTACCTGCTGAAATAATGAGAAAGGCAGGAATGTGGTTACTGGTGTTACAGCAAGGAGCTATGTTCATAGTTCTCCTGGACTAAATGAACCCCAAGTATAAAGCTCTCCCTTAAATAAGGCTATGTTGTCACAGAAAATTAAACCTTACAAGGAAGACATTTTCCAGTGAATGGCATGGTTTTACCCCTCGCTTTTTTGTGAATATATTTAAGTAATGACAACCATTATACCTAGTTACGTATTTTTTTTTATCAGGCTCACCTTATAAATAATTTCTCGAAATAGAATGTACCCATCTAATACTAAACTTTAATAAATGTGAAAAGTAAGCATACACAATTCAGAACTATAAAATACATTTGCTTTCTCCCTGAAAGTTTTAAAATAATAAAAAAAATTTGATCAATTGCTAACATACATAGAATCACATTTTTTTCTGCCACAAGAAATAAGATTGCAGCAGAAAGAACATGTGCACGTGGCAGCTGCTCTTCCACAGAACCCCCAATATTCCTGGCACAGCCATTCCTGCAGGCCTGGGACAGTGGAGGAGGAATCTAGTGCCTTGGAGATCAGCAAGAGTGTTTGGCTCCCTTCTTTTATCTCTACACTATGGTCATCATTAGTATATTTCCAAGAGTTACATTTAGGTTTCTGACATAGTGAAGAAGGTTACATATAGCTGTATAAAATGTTTAATATATTCTCAGGCAATTTTTAATCAAAATGTAACTGATGTTCTCTAATTTCCATCTTTTTCTCTTCACCCACTTACCAACTGTCACAATCTAGATCACAGTTAGCCTATATTTGGCAGTGGGGTTTTACTCCCTCCATCTGGCCCCATCACAGCCATCACTAATGGATCACAAAATGCTTCTCCATCAGCCTCAGAACCATCTCAACACAGGACTCTGAACAGCACTTTCCAGGCTATTTCAGTAGGTGTAAGAGATGAAACCTAGTTAACTCCCTGAACCCAGTCCGAGGTCATGGGGGTAGAGAAGAGATGTTCCACATTCGGCTGTACGACAGAATCATCATGGCATGAAAAAAAGAATACCTGATTAGTTAAACCTATCAAACTAAAATCTTCAGTAGTGAGGGTCCTAGAATTTATATTTTGAATAATTTCACAAGGATCATTATCACGCAGCCAGTAACAGGTTGGCATTTGTGAGACATTGCTAGAGAGGAAATAGATTAATTGATTTATTTAAGATTGTTGAACTTTAGTTCACTAATCTATGAAAACAGTATTACAATATTTTCCTGAATGGCTTCTCTGAATGAAAATGAAATCATGCACTTGGATGCTCTAAGTGCTCAGTCCAAGTCTAGGGCTTCCCTTTTGCAATTTGAGTTCATGAAAGACCATCAAAATGTGCTTAACTCACTAAGGCCTTAATTAATAGTCAAGGTAACAAAAAAGGCATATATCTTATTCTCTAACAGACCTCTTATCTGTATTGCTCCTAATATTTTTGAAATCATCAGTTTTCTTGTAGATATTTGACATTGGATGGTTTTTTTCAATAGCATACACATTACATGATATAGTAAGCCTTAAAGTCGTATTACCTTCTGTTACCTTGAGACAGAAATGAAGAAGTGATACCGATCTACAATATTAGTCAATCAAGACCATGGAATCTGAATAGTCTATATCACAGGTTGATGAGTGAAAATTGATCACACCCCTGAGATAACATTTTAGCAGTATCCTTCTGGTCAATGTCTTCACCAAAAGGCGCAACTCACCTGAAAGGAAATAAAGGCATGATTGCATTGGAGATGCATGTGTGTGTTCACTGAGAAGTATCTGTGATATCCCTAAAATCACGTTAAATTTAATATATTCCTTTTATTGCTTGCCTAGAGAGCCAACTTTTTTTTTCTCAAAGATCTTGAAAACCTTGAAGAAGCTGTACATTGAAAGGAGAGGAGTAGGTGTCAGGCAAGTGTGGTGAAAAAATTGTGCATAAGATACTGCAATTGGCCCTATCAGAGTTAGTGCCCTGTGCTCATTCCTGTGGCCTGGGGAGGTGAAGCTATAAGAGGGTGAGGAGAGGGGGTGATTGTAAGCATCATCAGAACTACATGAACTGATGGACGAGTGGTTTCCCCAAGGAACAGCAGCTGGGCAGCCCAAAACTACATATGGCAGATACCCTTACAATATCAATTTCACTTATAGATCCAGATTTTTTTCTGATCACATGACATCAACATTTGCTAGGCTAAAATGAGTATTAATTACAGTGAGATACAAGCTTAGTCATCTATTTTTTATTTCTTATGCCACATGTTTTGTGAAAAAAAGGCTCAATCTAGAATTTACAGTCAAAACCAGTGAGGAAAAAGTCTCTCAAAAGTATCTAAGTGGAAGCTGGCTGGCAAAATAAATAGGGATAATTCTATTGTTAAAAAATGGCACATGTTTATCCTAAAACAATGAAATTAGTTAAATAAAAAAAATATAGATGTCACTTAAAATTACATGCACCATGCTCAATATCATTAGCCATAGTCATACCACCTTAAATCTACTAGGATATCTAAAATTTAAAAACTGATTTTTGACAAAGAATCAAGGACAATGAAATAGAGAAGAGATAGTCTTTTCAACAAATGTCACTGAAATAACTCTACATCTGCATGCCAAAAACAAAAACAAACAAACAAAAAAATGATCTAGAAATAGACTTTCCACCCTTCACAAAAACTAACTCAAAATGAATCATGGGATACATCCCTGTGTTCATTGAGGGCATTATTTACAATAGTTAAGATATGGAAACAACCAAAGTGTCCATCAATAGATGAATGGATAAAGAAAATGTGGTACATATACACAATTGAATATTATTCAGCCATAAAAAAGAATAAAATTTTGCCTTTTATGACAACATGGATGAACCTAGAGGGTATTTAAATAAGTGAAATAAGTCAGATAGAAAAAGACAAAGACCGTATGATTTCACTTGTATGTTGAATCTAAAGAACAAAATCAGCAAATAAACAAAACAAAAACAAACTCATAGATGCAGAGAACAAATGAATGGTTGTCAGATGGGAGGGGGGTTGAGGAGGCAGGTTAAAACAGTGAAGGGATTAAGAAATCCATATTGCCAATTATAAAAACAGTCATGGTGTTGTAAAGTACAACATAGGGAATATAGTTAATAATATTGTAATAACTATGTATAGTGCCAGATGAGTACTAGACTTGAAATATTCTGAATGCCTTCTCACTCCTGTTAGAGGGAGAGGAAAATAGAAAAGTAAAAGGCCTCATAAACCATAGTGAGTACTGTAAAAGCACTCTTATCTAATTCTTATCTAATAAGATTAGGAGCAGTAGTTGGTCAGGTAATCAAAAAAATGAGGTTAAAATAAATAATCATATAAAATATATGCATGGACTGTCAAGAGCTCTGAAGACTCTCAGATTTTACAGGCTCCTTGCAAGCTAATAGGTTTGCTTGTCAGAGTTTTATCCATCATAAAACTTCTAAAAATTATGGGTAAAATATGTTGAAACAATTTAAAACACATTCCTGAAAAGGAATGGAAAGTAAGGGACATCTTAGAAGAAAAACAAATAAAGCAAAATATGAATTCAACCTTGAAGCTGTGACAGTCTAAAAACATTTACAATCCCTGGTGATGTCAGTCTTGCACAGCTGGTAGGTGAGAAGTATCATGTACATAGGAGAGTCAGAAACAACTCAGAAGCTCCATTTTCAGGACTCGGGTATGACATAAGCAGATTACCATGCAAAGAGGTTACTGCCATCGTGGTTGAGTCTGGACAACTAAGTGTGAGCCTGCAGGTAGGTATTAGGGTTGAGGGTTTATGACCAACTTGAATCTAGTGATTGAATAACCACACACTTTAATTCTCCCATTTTCAATGATTTCTTAAAGGCATAGGTTATTTGATCCTACACAGATGTATAAAGTTGCATGTGCTCTCAGTATTCTAGAATAGTGTCATTACTCTCATTAGCACCTTATTTATTAGTAGACCAAAAGCCATCTAAAGCAGGTCTGAACAAAAGAGTTTATATTTATAATTTAAAGATCAGTTCCAGAGGTGAGGCTTATTCCTTTTTTTAACCTATATTGTGAGAAGTTCAAACTATTTTCTTTATAGTTTATTTATTTACTAATTCCTGAAGGAGGAGCTGGTAAAGGGCTTCTTCAGTTTGTACCTTTTCTCAGAATGGGAGGGAGTTTGCATACATATCTCCACGTGGAAACTGAAGTTAGAAATAGTGATTTGTAAAATGTCAACACTATAGGCAGGATACTATCCCTCTGTTTCGTTTTGTCATCAGATTACTTTGTTATTAGCCACTTGGAGTATCTCCTGAACACTCGCTCTCAACAATCTCCCTTCAGAAAGTAAAACATCACTGTTTCTTGGTTTTGAGCTTTGTGGGCTCACCTTTGTTTACACTGCAGCATGACTGACAGGCCCTAAAATCCAGCCTGCTTCACATAGCGAGATTGCTAGGAGTGTCTCAAAGTTCCTCTGCCAAATTTGTGGGAAGTTTGCATATCAGCAGAATAAATGTGGATCCAGCAGAGCAGGTTCTTTGATCACTACTCCACCTTCATATAAATTTTGAAGTACAAAATACTTAATTCATTTTGGAAGATCCAGTGTATTTGCTACTGTTGATGATGTTAGGTACTAATTGATAACATGCTTTGGGCATCTTAATTAAATAATGCTATTTATTTTATTGGCACAGACTATTTGACTGTGATGTGAGGAAAATCAATGATGTCTTCGCCTCAATAAGGAGAGAGCTTTGTGGCTAAGAAGCCTACAATACTTTGTGGTGAGGTAGGTTACAATGTGCTAAAGAGAAATATTTATATAATGCAAGATGTAACTTTGGAGAGGACCATTTATTTGTTTTATTGCTACATGAAGCACACAAGTTAAATATCACTGGCTGTTGGAACCACAGTTCTACCCCGGTAGGAGAGATGTATGCACATTGTTTCCTTGCACTGTTTTCACTGAGTGTTAGTAAGGAAGTTCTTCCTAATAATGCATCAAACAGGGACATTTCTTTAAAACATTAAATACTGAAAATCGTTTTTACAGGCCTATATTGGAGAACTTAATAAAGCCTGAAAAATTTTAACTGTTTTTTTTTTTCAGGGATTTTACATTTTATTTTATTGAGGATGTAAATGTGAAATGTGTTGAAAATCCCTGAAAATGTATACAAATCAAAATCATTGCTAAGAATCATCAATATTGTGTGTGGTCGAGATAGAAAAAAAAGAGAGAGAAAGGAAGGAAGAGAGAGACAGAGATAGAGATAGACAGTCACATGAACATGTAGTAAGCTATTTCAAATTACCCTGTTGTTTTAAGACTATAAGTGTTTTCTGAATAGAACAAAAAACTTAAGATCAATAAATGAAAATGAAAATATTCTGAGTTTTATTTTATGGTAATAAATCTATGTTCTCAGAAATTAAACCAAATTACTCCAATACTAAATAAATAAACATTGTCATCACTACAAAATTTTAGCGAAAACTCTCTTCCTCTGCCTCTTATCCCAAAACATTAGTCTCTTATTCTGAAAGATGTTTGCAGAAATGATTTTACCAATTCTTTCCTGCAGCAGTCTGATATATGAAAGACTTTGCTTGAAAAAAATGAAAAGAAAAAGATTTTATCAGGGTGATCACCTCATAAGTTATATAAATGTCTAATTACTACGTTGTATACAGGAAACATAATATTGTGTGTCAATTGTAATTGAACATTAAAAATATGTATTTTTTTAAAAAAAGAAAAAGAATAAAAACCCAGAGGTATGCTCCCCAGAGGAACCCTTCACTTTCTTCTGCAGCTCATTATGTCAAAAGATTGAGTAGTCAGGAAATCTGATTGATCAGTGACCTCAGAAAAGCCAAAAGAAAAATAAACTGTGCTAGGACCTGCTACTTCTTTTACATATTATTAAAACATTTTTGAAGGTAATGCTAACAATAGGTTTACATTAATTACTTACCCCTTGGGACCTACTCATAAAATAGAGATTTTTCAGTTTCTTTATACGAAAATATTTGATGTAAGGATTTGTTATTTTGGTTAATGTTCCTCTTTGTCAATGAGACCTCTCAATCATTTAATTTTTTCTCTAACATCTAACTTTTTATTCTGATATATAACCATCATTTCTTCAGCATCATTGTTTCTCCATTCTCCAGGAAAGATGAATGTGGCAGATGTAATAATAATAATGAAAATTGAGAAGTAAAGACAAAGATATAGACAAAGAAAAAGAAACAGTTTATTGAGTTTTATTATGTGCTAGGCATTATTTTGGGTGCCTTACAAATCTTCACTTATTTAAGCTTCACAAGAATTCTGTAAGATACATTTTATTTTCATTCACATTTTAGATATGAAAAGAAAAGATGATCAGAGATATTAAGTAATTTGCCCAAGGTCATACAACAGTCTCCAAACTATAGGCTTTCAGCCGAGTCCCATCAACATAACTTAGGTGTGCACCCTGCCCTTTACGAGTACACTCTGTCATACTGTGTCTACTTAGTACAGCTTCTGGAAAGCTCAAGTGCACATCTATTTCTTCCAGAAATTACTGGAAAGCATTGAGATATAGTACATCATGCAGTCTCAAACCATACAACTTAACCTGGAACAAGCTTAAAGTTTTACACTCTCTTTTCTTCATTACTGACCTTTCACGTCAGATCACCTTTCTTAAAATCCTGGACTCAGGATAAGGCCTTCCTTTGTGTCTGCTATCAAGGTTCTCAATAAAGCCAAGTCTAGTTAATCTCCTTCAGTGCTGAGCCAAACTCATCAAGGTCACTCCATTTAGCCTGTTTTTCTTGGCACCTCCTTACATGATTTCTCCTAGATTTTATCAGTAGCCTGACAATCAAATGTAGTCTACAAAACAGCAGCAGAAGTAGAGCAGCATTACTCAGGAGCTTCTTAGAAATGTCCCATCAAGACCTACAATTCCTATACACACCATGTGAGAAGTATCACTCCAGGACATAGTCTGCCCTTTGATAAATGGACCTAAGCATCTAATACAGTGGTTTTCAAACCCTAGTGGACATTAGAATCATGTAGAGATTAAAACACGAACTTCTAGATCCCACTTGTAGAGTGTCTGATTCAGTAGTCTGGGGTAAAGGGACCAGAGATTTGTTTTTCTAACAAGTTCCCAGATGCTGTTGCTGCTGATGACCTGTGGGCCATACTTTGAAACCCACTGCTCTAACTTTTTTTGGATTCTCTCCTCTTCTATATTCAAAACAGCTCTAGAAAGTTTTGAGTTCTCCCTATGTTGTGTGAGGGAGAACATTCCCCCTTGGTGATTCAGATATCAAATTGATCAATAAGGCTCTTATCTGAAAAGAAATTGTAGGCTGCTGAGAGGCATCATGGGTAGGGTGAGGTGCGGGGATGGATATCTGAGATTCCCATGCTGACTAAAACAGTGTTCCTCCTAATCTGATAGGCTCATAGGATAATTTTAGTTCCATATTTAAATGACATATTCACAATTACAAACAAGGTGGGGCAAAATATATTTTGAAGAGTCTGTAATAGAAGCTTCTAAACTAGTAAGAAGTGTAATAAAAAGAGAAATTCAATTAAGAAATCCATAGACTTACTTGAGGATCATGATATAAAAGGTGAATTTGGGTTTGAAAAGAGTGACTAGAAAATAACACATTAGTTATCTGGGTCTTTACTGGGGAAAAGTTTAAGGAGTTTTAACTCCAAAATTGTTTTAGAAATTGATATTAAAAATTTTTTTAATTGTATAAACATAAAGTTACAGTTATTTAATACCAAATCACTAAGAAAATATACATCACCTGGTCATCACTAATGTATAAGAGTGAAAAAATTTAAGGTGTGAAATTGTGGAATATTTCCCAGAATGTTCAAGCTTTTATTCAAGACAGCTGATGACTTTCCAATACAATAATCATTTCGGGGCTCTAGAGAAATACTGAGGACTACCAATTACCAGCTCTCTCTCCTATTTTATAGAAGTTATTAGAATGCAAAATAAAAGATTGGAGCATTGAAGATACCAAACACAAAAGACTGAAAATACAAAAGCTAACAAGGTTTTTTTTTAAGAGAATTGGTGCTTATTTAGAATAATATGAGAAAAATGAGAAACAGTAGTTTTATAATTTATTTAGATTTTCAGAGATTCTTCTATAGCAAACACTATTAAAATTCATTGAGTCACCCAGTAATGAGAGCTATGGTTCTCCAAAAGACTTGAACATAAATTACAAGATAATGATAAATAAATTCATTTCTGTAGTTTTCTTTATAGATTTATGAATAATTTGGAAGAAGTCTATTTTAAAATCTCTGAGTCCATAAGTAGAATAAACTTTTTACTGCAGTGAAATTCTAAGCTAAAGAAGATAAACTGCAGAAATCTCTTTTGGTATGAGAGGACATAAAAATGGCAAATGAGTTTCTGTATACCAAAATCCAGAAAGAAAATTCTATAAGAAAGATAATCCAGATTTTACTTGTGGAATGGCAAACTCAAAGACAGCAGCAACCCGCAACAATCCAAATAAAGAACTAAGCAATCATTATAAACCCTTTCTAAAGACAATAGCTCTCTGTGATGTCTCGGAGAAAAATATTTAAAAGCTAGTTACTCTTAAAAGAAAAGAAAATAATGAAAAATGTGTTTGGATATTGCATGAAGTCATAAACAAAGACACAATAGAAATGAAGCCCAATGATGGACTTCATAAGAGGTGGCAGAACTATTTAATTAGATTAGAACTCAAAAATAAAAATTTTCAACCTGCAAAAATTAAATACTGGCATGAGATGAAACTCTTTGATATATGAATTAAGTAAACATATAAGACGGCCAAAAAAAAGGTCATTTTACACAATGCGCATCTAAATTAACATTATATCCTAAGAGTTCAAACAAGCTAAGAAAAAATAGAAATAAAAACATTCCGAAAGGTTTTTGATACCACTATAGGTAATGGTCACAGGATGACTTTCTTTCTAAGGAAAAATGGACAGGAGTGTATTATTATTATTATTATTATTATTTTGGTGGTTCT
Source organism: Pteropus alecto (assembly GCF_000325575.1). Classification (NCBI taxonomy): domain Eukaryota; kingdom Metazoa; phylum Chordata; class Mammalia; order Chiroptera; family Pteropodidae; genus Pteropus; species Pteropus alecto. The sequence continues at coordinate 1,460,552 of NW_006441953.1, read as the reverse complement.
TTAATCTTTAGAGTGAAGACAACTGTGGATAACCACCATAGTCTCCTGAGTCTACATTTACTGGCAAATTTTAGGCTGGATATACTAATCTATTTTAATATGTTATTATTCTTACTGTCTGTAAAAGTAGCTCACTCTCTGACAAATTAAAGAACAAAATTCTCCTTATATGTACCTCAGCCCTCTGCCCCTATTCCTTGTGCCTATCTCCTATCTGGATTCTCTGCTATCCTACTGCTACCTTCCCTCCCTGTTATCTTTCCACTATGCTTTATTTTCTGTTCTGCAGCAATGTGTTCTAGGCCACTTTTGTCACTTTGTCTCTCATTTTTACTCTCCATAATTTTGTCCACCTCCAGTGTTCTAGCCTTACTGCATTTTCTCTTTCCTCTCGTATTCTCTCAATCCTTATTATTTGATGTTTTTGAGATTCACGGGGAGAGAAAAGTTGGGGAAGAAAATGGGACCGTAGGAAAAGGCAGAGGAGAAGAAGCTTTCAGGTGAGGAAGAAACTTTGGAAACTTATGCGGTATCTGTTATGTGTGTAACTGTTAAGACTATAGGGACACACAGTCCGGTGGTATTCTGTCTCCACTATCCCTTCTCCACACTATTCCAAGTAGGTAGCCAAGAGTTTGGCTACGATCCTTTGAATTTAACAGACTAAAAAGATGCTGAATTAAAGAAGAATATCCATAATGATCTGAAAATGTTATTAAAATATTCCTCCCTTTTCCAACTACATGTCTCTGTAACACTAGTTTTCATATATTTGCAATATATGCAAACAATTCTTCTATGTGTGCAACCAAATACTGCAACACACTGAATGCAGAAACATATGAGAATCCAGCTCATTTTCTATTAATTCAGACATTAAGGAGATATGCAAAAATATAAAACAATGCTGCTCTTCTCATTATTTTTTGTTTTGGAAAATATTATTTTCATAGAAATATTTTTTATTAAAATGCAGTGGTTTTACTTTGACTATTTCAAAATAAATTAATATACAAAAAATTTTCATCTCTTAGTGTTAATTTATAACATAATAAATAATAATAGCTGTAACCCACAAAAATAAAAGGTCTTTGATATCCTTGATAATTTTGAACACTGTAATTTCTTCATAAATTACATTTTGTTGTTAATAATATCAATTAAAACAACAGTTTGTTGGTAGAGGGGCCTAGGAAAGGCTGTTGCTTCTGGATCTGATGGGAATTTAGGATCCTGACTGGTAATCAAGGCCAGCTATCACGAAGAAGAGTTAAACACAGGGGGAAAAAGAAAGAACGAGGTTGAAACCATAGACATCTCTGCATCTAATTCTCACCAAATCTAATCAATCATGATAACCTTCAAAGCAAAATAGCAGCTGCTTCACTTCTACCCTCAAAATCTCACACAAATTTCTCTTTGGCCAACTCTAACTGAAGCCATATAGGGAAAGGAATGCTGAGAAACATAGGTCTAACCCAGCCAAGTTGACACAGAACAAAACAGTCAGAGAAATAACAAATGATCCACCTGAAAGGAAACCAAATGGCCAGTAAACTACTAAAAGATGCTGAACTTCACGTTTACTCAGAAAAACGCCATTTGAAAACACGAGATACTCCTTCACATGCACCTGATTGAATGAAGTTTAAAGTGTCAATGAAGATCGTATAGACTGGCAGAGCATAAATTGGCTCAGCTACATGAACAAACAATTTGGAATATCAATAAAACTGAAGCTGTGTGTACCTTTTAACCCAGTGATTCTATCACTAGATACACACTCTTCACACAAGTACACAAAGAGAAGCTTACCAAAATGCTCACAGCAGCTTTGGTTTTAATAGAAAAAAAAGTAAAAGAAAATTAAATATTTGTTAGGGGAACTCTAAATAAACATCTATTTATTCATATAACAAAAAAACTATACAGTAGTTAAAATGAAAGACCTAAAAAATGTATGAACATGAATAAGTTTTAAAAAATATTAAAAAAGCAAGGTACTAAAAATTATATAGAGTAGAATAATGTTTCTATAATTTTTAAAACATGTAAAGTAACACTACATATATCTATGGAATTCATACATATGTAGTAGAAATATAAAACATTCAAAAGAATGATACCTAATTCAGGGAATGCAGTAAGAGAGAATTCACAGGAGGCTACAATTATATACGTAGTAATTTTCTTCCTATTGGTATTGGCTACATAACCGTTTGTTTTATTCTCTTAATGCTTTTTATCCCTCTGAATTTATTTATTAATTGATGAAAAAAGAAATTTGATCTTGCCAAGCATATTTCATCCCTCCTACCCTTAAAAGTAGTCAGTTATCTTCATCCAGAGTGTTTTCTAAACTTAATTTTTTTTACCTTTTATTCAAAGTTTTTTCTCTTTCTTTATATAATAGTAACTGTAGTTAGATATTTTTTAAGGCATGATTAAGGCTGAGCTCTATTTTTTATTGGATAATACTATTTCTGTGACTTTTACATTATTGAATTCATTTGGTTACATTTGATATATTTTTCTGTATTCAGATAGCATCTTATTTTAGAATTAATTTAAATAAAAATAAAGGGGCATTTACTCAAAAGGATTTAGAGGATTTGTGCCTTATATTAAAAAATGGAGAATATTTGCTCGCTGGAATTTCTTGGTGGTGACTGGCATGACATGGCAGAGAACTAGAATAGCATGCATGCAAAAGAGTTTTAATGGACTGAATGTTTGTGTCCTTCCAACTTCATGTGTTGAAATCCGAATCCTCAGTGTGATGGTATTAGGAGGTGGGGTCTTTGGGAGGTAATTAGGTCCTGAGGGTAGAGCCCTTGTGAATGAGATTAGTGTCCTTATAGGAAGAAACATGAGAGCTTGCTCTCTCTGCTCTGCTCTCTTCCAAGTGAGGATACAACAGGAACACAGCCAACTGCAAATCAGGAAGCAGCTCCCACCAGGCACCAGATCTTGGTGGCGCCTTGATTTCAGACTTCCCAGCCTCCGGAACTGTGAGAAATAAATGTTTATTGTTTAAGTTACTCAGTCTATAGCATTATGTTATAGAATCCTGAACTGACTAAACAAGAGTAAATTGTCCCAGTCTACTTATTCTTTCATTCATTCATTTATGTGAAATTAATGAACACGTGCTATGTGCCAGACATTGTAGAAGGTGTTAGAAAAACAAAATAAATATTTGCCATGTGTATATTTAGTGGGACAGACATATGATTACAATCATTTTGAAAAAGACTGTATCATATGTGATATGGTGATATAGGCCATTCGCACACCTCTAGGTGAAGTGCTGAGGAAAGAGGCTCTCATCTGGAGATGGGGACCCCTATTTCCAGGTTATATATCTTTTATATACTGTCTATTTCTGTTTTTCTCTTCTGTAAAATAAAGATAATTTTAGCATTCACCTTACAGAATATTATGAGGATTTAATAATATGATACAGATAAAGTGACTAGTGAGTTCTTATGCCCATGTGCAAATGAGTATCATCCTGAAAACTTCATTGTTCAGACTAAGCAAATCTAGAGTCAAATTTCAAGTCCAATGTATACTTCCTCAAAAGTATACATTGTAACCAAAAAAATTTAAACATCTAGTATAAAAAAAATACTAAGGAAATATGTACAATACTTCTTCCCAAAAAACTATTAAGCAATATTGACAGAAATTAAAGACCTGAATAATTGGATAAATACACCATGGTAATGGATTGGAAGACCAATATTGTAAAGATGCCACTTTTCTCCAAGTTAATCTAAAATTTGAATGTAATCCTAGTCAAAATCCCAGTGTAGAAATATATATTGAAATACAAATATTTGTAGAAATATATTTTGAAATGCAAATAACCAAGGCAACCCTGAAGAATGAATTGGGAGAACCTGTTCTATTCATTATCAAAATAATTACAGCGATACAGATGAATAGATAGATTGATAGATGAATAGAAAAATGGATCAGAATAGAATGTTCAGAAGCAATGTATACTTCATTTACATCTAACGTGGCACTGCAGAAGTGCAGCAAAGCACAGTCTTTTCTCTAAATAGTGTTATGTAAATTGGATATCCATATGGAAAATGAAACTTAAGCACCGTCTCACACAATAAATAAAAATCAGTTTCAGATAAATTGCATAGCAACATATGAAATGTAAAATAATAAAGTATCTGGAAGATAACGTAGAGAATATCTTCATACACTTGGGCTAAACCAAGATTTCTTAAAACATAAAAAGTGCTGACCATAAGGGAAAAGACTGGCGTATTGGACTAACTTAAAGTTAAGAATTTCTCTGTATCAAAACACACAGTTAATGAAACTGGGCCCTAATACTGAAACCAAACTCAAATAGTTTTGTTTTGTTTTGTTTTTCTAGATTTTTAGTGTCTTTCCAGAGATAACAATAGGCCTCCTCACAGCATTCTGGAGACCACCAAACCCAGCCAGATCAGACTGATCCCAGAAGCTAGAGCAGGCACAATTAGCAGCAAAATGACCCTAAGCTGACATTGAGAGCACAGTGGAACCAAGGTTCACAGAACTCAAGTAGCAGAGAAGCTACTTTTACCACCCGGAGCCCATTAAGAAGCAAGGGGTCCGGCAATATGGAAGATCAGGTGCAGAAACCAAACTTGGACACACATAGGACTAACTAAGCAAACTGCCAGGTTGGAATCTCTTTGTTCTTTCTTGCTCCTTCCATATTCCTTACCTTATATCAATGAGTTCCAAGACTGTCGATCGAAACCCTTAAATTAGAATTAATGAATATGCATAGCTCTTTCCTAATCTCATCCTTTAAATTTATGACAAGTCTTTGTCTGGAGACTGACCTGAGCCTTGCCTCCTGTATCCCCCCATCTGGCTCTTTGATGAATAAATCTTCCTTTCTCTATGAAACCTGTTGTCTCAGTCTTTGTTTTCCGTGTGTGGATGTGATGGTATCAAAGTCATTGACTTTGTTCCATAACATTAAGAAAGCAAGAAGGAAAGTTACAAAGAGGGAGAAGATACAACCAACTAAGGGCTTGTATCCAAATTATAGAGTGAACTTCTAAAACTCAATAAGAAAAAGACAATCTAATAGAGATGTGGCAATACACTTGAAAGTTCACTCACAAAAAGTATTCAAAAATGGCCGAAAACATATGAAAAGGTGCTCGATATCATTAGACATCAAGGGCATGTAAGTTAAAACGTATTTTTGTAGATTTGTAGTGGTATACCACCAGAATGACAAAAATAAAAACAACAGGGAAAACAAAGTGTTTGTACAAATATGGAGCAACAGAGCTTCTATAAATTGCTGAGGAGTAGAGTGTAAATTGTTACGGCACTTTGGAAAGCTTTTTAGCAGTATTTACTCAGGTTGATCATAAACGTACTTCGCAATCCCTCAATTTAACTCCTACCTTTGTATAGGAGCCCCCCACACACAGTTTCACTTTCCAAGATTTCAGTTACCCACAATCAACCACAGTCTAAAGATATTAAATGGAGAATTCCAGAAATAAGCAATTCACGTTTTAAATTGTGTGTCGTTCTGAGTAGCATGATGAAACCCTCAGTAGCCTGGCTCCGTCTTGCCTGGGAGGTGATTCACCCCCTTGTCCAGCATATCACACTGTATACACTCCCCGCCTGTTAGTGACTTCGGTATTGTCTGAGGTTTCAGGCATCCACTGGGAGTCTTGGAGTGTTTTCTCATGGATAAGGGGGAACTACTGTACTCAAAAGAAATGACACAGGTATAGCAAAGGAAAAATTCAGTAATACTGCAATGTTAGTCAAAAACTGGAAACAATCAAAATGTTCATCAATAATAAAATTTTTAAATACATATACACACATAGTAATACTATTTAGAAATGAAAATGAAAAAGAAGTAGAGTTACACACAAAAAGAGAGAAGTGAAGTGAAAGAAGGCAGATATATCATGTTAATACTGTTTGACTCTATTTGCATAAACTTCAAACTGGCAAAAACTTATCCGTGGTATTATAAGCTCTGACAGTGGGTACAGTTAGGGAGAAGGCCAGGATTAATAATGGGAAGGGCATCCAAGATGGAGAGCGAGAGACTCTGGGCTGCTAGCAGTTATATTTCTTATGTTTGTTGTGGTTACACGTGTGTTTACTTTGCATTCATTCATTAAACTACACATTTATGATTTTTCCACTTTTCTGTATGTATGTTATACTTCAATAGTTTTTTAAAAAATTGCACAGATTCAAATAAAGTGATCACAAAATAATAGTAGTCAATTTTAAAGCTTTTGTGGTGGCAACCTAGATTAGAAGGACTTTCTAGAGAATCTAATCAATTTGATTAGATAAGCGACCTACAATTTATATGGTATCGAATTTATTATTTATGTGTTATTCAATATATTCCCTACATCGTTTTAATGTCTTTTCATAGGTATGAATATTTTAGAGCATAAACACTATGTAAGTGATGACATTTTTTAAAAATCATAATAACAATATCTGGGTAGTTATCATTATTCATATTTTTCAGATTAAGAACTTGAAGCTCATAAATGTTAAGTAACATGGCTAAGGTCATATGTCTGAAGGATATATGTCCGAGGACATCGCTAGTAACTGTCAGAGTTTGGTTTCATATAAACTACATACACTGGACATGAACGGTGTGACATGAAAAAGACTTGAACTTTACTCTCTGGCTCTACTGTCACAAGACCTGAATTCATGCGATAATGCCATCATTTACTACCCGAAGAACCCTGGAGCAAGACACTTAACCATTCTGAGCCTTGATTTCCTAATTTCTAAAACAGAAAACTGGAGATGTTTTCAGTGCCCCTCCCAGGTCCCCTTTACCATCCAGAGAACTCATTTCTCATCTGCTGTGAGTATTGACTGACAATGGCATCTCTTCTGACCAGCCAATTGCTCTCAGAGTATTGGTCAAACAGAAACCTCCATCTGTCCCTAGAGATCTTTACCAATGCCTGATAGATACAAAAGGCCAGCCTCTTGCATCATAGAGGTCCAATTCTGTTTTGCAAATTGTGCTCAGAGCTTTTCAGTGAGGTTAGACTGAAGCTAACGACCAGTTGAGATCTCCTTTTTTTTAGCTTTTATTTCCTGTCCTATCCTACTTCTCTCATTCCTCCTTTTCCTAAGGGCACTTTCTCAATAAATCCTTTGAAAAAAATTTCCATCTTAGGCTTTGCTTTTGATAACCTGAGACAAAAAAATATTCACTCGAATACTGAGACTAAAATAAAATAAACATATATGAAACATTTTATTACCTTTATTACTTGGTAAGAGGTAATATTACCTATTACCATTTATTACCTATTACCTTTAGAGTATTCTAAAAGTTTGGTAGTAATATGTGTGAAATTATAAAACGAGTAAAATTTATTATTTGTATTCCTTTTCCCTTGAATATAAAAACTACCACCTTTTAGGTACCTAGTGTACTTGTGTTCTCTCCCTTCTCTCACATGCCAAAACAAGAAATTAGTGAATGCTTTTATCTCTGGGTCATTCGGCTAATCAATCCGTGTTGTGGTCTTAAGGTTGTGAGGCATTCAAGAGTTTGAAAAGAAAAAAATGGGTTTGGTCAGCTTGCCTTGGTTACAGTGGTTCATTCTGCTTAAATACATTTTGCTAATCTAGAGGTATTCAACGTTTTTGTTCAAGTACATCCTAAAGTAATTTTTTAAATTCTATATTTTTTCAGTTGTTAGCTAACATTTTATACTCATGATTTATAGTTAAACATGATTGTAAGTTCTAGTAATTGTATATTGCATTTTTATGTTAAAAGTTTTTCATCAAAACATTAGACAGTGAATTTATTTAGTTCATTTCTGCCAAAGAACTTAATTGCTAAAGCCAGTTCTTAATTGTGAAACCAATGATCTAAATTAGGCTTTCCTGTGAGGAAAAAGAGACTCCAATTTTGTTTTTCAATCACAATAAACATGTTACTATGTGTCCCACTAGCATCTCACTTCTGAATTCTAAGATACATACATAATGCAGGTTTTCTGGAGATAAAGTCACAGGAGTCTAGCTATAAGTTCTTCAGCTAGGTAAGGAAAGGAATCATCCTCTCTCATATTTTTACTGATGCCTTTCTATCTTTACCATCTGGTGATGCTCCCTCAGTATCATTTCTCATTTTTTTGTTTGTTTGTTTGTTTGGGACCTCAGAGGATTTCATACCCTAGGATAAGGAAGCATACTGATTTCAGACAAGTAAGGGGAAGTCAAATGGGTCTGTGAAGAGAGCTATGGGAAAGGAGAAGTGGCAGCTCACAGAGTTTTTGTCAGTTTTAAGAAAGAGTAAGTATGAACTTTGAGAATTTGGAAAATTCTCTGCAAAGTGTTCCTACCTGGGTAACCTCTGGAAAACCTTCTTATATCTCTGAGGCTATGAGTGTCACCACCTTGTTCAACCAGACACCTGTAAATAAGGATGTGTTTACTGTTCTCTACTCAGGATTCCTCCCAGGCATAGTCCACAGCTGAGAAAATTTGTAACTCTTAGTTTCTCATTGTTTTTTTTTATTACTCTTTGGTGGCACATACCTGAACTTCAACCCAACTTCAGCACAAGATGAGAATGAATGATAAGAATAGAATGAGTCTCACAAACCCCAAGGGCTATCATTCATCTGGGCCTCAGGAAAATAGTGGTATCAGAAACTGGAATGCCAGCTGTCTTCCTTCTGTCTTTCATTTCTGCTCTTCTCTGCACGTTTGATTCATATTTCTTTCTTTCTGTAGAAATACTTTCTCTGCTTTCCTGATCTATGGTGTAGAATAACATGGCTGCCATAAATGCCTTAGTATAAATATGACCCATTTTCTACAAAAAGACTGAATTCAATTCTCCAAAGAAAGGAATCTGATGGGGGAAGATGGCATCACGTGGCCTGATCTTGATATCATGGCCTCATGATTCATAGAGAATTATGAGGATGAGTCAGGTTTGAAATGAGGCTTTCAAATAGATAAAACATCTAGCATACTCCCAGTGCATTCCAAAGCAGGGCAGAGGACCTAGCCGCAAACACCCGGGACAGATATCAGTTCTGAGTTGAATCAATGTATTTCCTGCTTTAAGAATTAGTCTATCCATAAAGGGAATAAATGCTATGTTTTGAGAGTTAAGAATTTCATGCAACAGAAAGGACATTATTTGGGGCAGGAGTGAGGCCATTTGCCCATGAAACCACATCGTTACTTACTCGTAGGATGGTGAGTCCACTCATTGTGGAGGTAGGAGGAGACTATTTGAAGTTCTATGGGAAGAGATGTGATTTTTTTTTTTTAATTGCACACTTTCAGTGAGGTAATTAGGTCATTTTCTTTGCACCATCCCTTTATCCTAATGATCTTTAATCACAACTAGCAGATGTTCTCAGTGCCCACCGCTGTCCTTTCCAACCCTTTTCCATTTCCATACACAACAGCTCCCTGAGTTCTTTTCGGTTTTATCTCTGTCAGAGCGCAGTTCTCAGGCTTCCCTGGCCTTTGCCTCAGTGTGGAGAGAGCCAGAAGTGCCTAGGAACTCACATCTCCACCAATGACTGATGGGTAAATATACTTGGTTCCCTAGGACCCAATCCAGACAGCTTGGAGGTACGACTTAGAAGTCCAGAGAGTTCCCCTGCAGGACTGAGCCAAAGTAAATGTCCCTAGGTCTTTGCTTAACATATCCCCCTTGCCTGACTCCCTTCCCTTCTCTCTCACTTGCCCTACTTTCCTTTGTTTTTTTTTCCTTGGAACACTCTTTAATAAATCACTTTTATGTAAATTTTTACTTCAGGGTCTACATCTGGGGATCCCATCCTTGGATACCTGACTGTCCATTAGAATTACCTGGAAGTTAATATATTTGGGAGAGTACAAATGCTTCATCCAGGCCATGAATGAGAAAAGCAAAGTTATTTTACCCTAGAGAATTAAATCAGAAATGTTTATCTTTTAATGAATTTATAATGTGTTCCTAAGTGATGTGTTTTACGTGTATGTGTGTGCATGCCCATGTGAGAGGCAGATAGAGACAGAGAGCTATGAATGAATAAAGAGACATTCAGTCATGATATTTAGAATAACTGCTGACCTTGAATTAGAAAAAAATACACATTGTAGATTTCAATCGGAGTTTGAAACAGAATCAATACACAGATACATATATGTATGTATGTGTATAAAAAGATTTGTTTAAGGAATTGGCTCACACAGTTGTAGGATGTTGAGTCTGAAATCTATCAAGCAGACTAGCTGGCTGGAAACTCAGGCAGGAGCTGATGCTGCAGTCTTGAAGCAGAATTTCTTCTCTAGGAAACCTCAATTTTCGCTGTTAAGGTTTTCAACTGATTGGATAAGGCCCATCCACATTATTGAGGGTAATCTCCTTACATAAGCCAATTGATAGTAGATGTTAACTACATTTACAAAATACTTTCACAGCACCCCCTTGACTAGTGTTTGCTTAAATGACTGGATAGTGTAGCCCAGTCAGGTTGACACAAAGGACTACTCATCACGCTACAGGACTTAGCAAAGTGAGAAGAGAAAAATTATGTTTTGCTGTGTCAAAATAGTACCAAAACATGGTATTCACAGAAACTGCTTGGCATTTTTGCAGCTTAATAATAAGTTTGCATATTATTAAACTGGTTTTATTAACTTTTCATAAAAGTTGGTGATTCGCAAAAATAAATCTATACTATATGCTGTAAATCTATATGTTGATATAGATTTCTAGGTAATCTGCTTACATCTTCGAAAATTAAAAAGGACTTAGTGATTCTAGTTGTAGCTAAGACACGCTAAGAGGGAATTATTTTCCCCATCCAGTTTGTATAATATTAATAACTGTCAACTATTGCCCAACACTGCCCATCTACAGAGGCACTGGAATGCTGAGAGCAGCTAAACCTTGACCTAAGAGGGAACTAACAATTTTACAAGAAGTAATGATACCAGGAATCTGGTTTAGGACTGCAGGGCCCTAGGGAAGATGTAGTAATATCAAAACCAGTCCAACTAGAGCATATCTGATTCAGCCCGGCAGAAGCCATGAGACAGGGATAGGGGAGGTTCAATATAAGAAGCGGTT
>NW_006441953.1:1441857-1449012 GCF_000325575.1 Pteropus alecto | reverse complement strand
AACACTGTCATGCAGGAGTATCTTGGCATTTAAAACAGAAGTATGACATATGCCCTAGTCTCTGGGTGTCAAACGGTATCATGGAGGCTAGCTGGGTTATTTAGAAATGCTGATTGGCATTATTACCCTTTAAAAAAATTTTGGTTTCTCTTTAATTTTGTACGTGTGGGAGCATCATATACCTCTGCCTCCCTTGAAATTAGGTGTGGCCAAGTGAGGAGTTCGGGCCAGTGAAATGTGAGGATAGTCATTCATGAGTGTCACTTCTGGGCAGAAACACTTGATTTCTGGAGCTCAGTTCTTCATTCTCTCCACTTCTGCTGGGTGACAGTGAAAGCATGCACTGTATGGGTGCTGTCTGATGGAAGCAGGCTGGAATTCTGACTGAGCACACAGAGGATGGCTGCCCTGGGGACTGGCCCAGACCTGCAGAGGACTTTGAACTTTGTTAAGCTACTGTGATTTTTCAGTATTTACTGCGGCATAGCCTATAATCTGCCTGGTGGTGACATGGAAACAGGCATAGAGAATATTCAGTTAACTAGCTCTAAAACTTACCAAGAAGTTAGAACTCTCTCTCTCTCTCCCGCTCTCTCTCTCTCTCTCGTCACGCATATGCTGTTTTGATATTTTTATTTTTGCACTGGGTGTGCTATAAAAACAACTGGGGTGGGCAAGGACGGGAGCATAATGCAGTCATTTTTCAAATGAAGAAACTGATTTCTATAAGCACCAGAATCAGAAGGTGTCAACTTTCGATAACTTACAAAGGGCATGCTATTCTTTTTATCTTCCATATCATTTAATGAGAGGTCTTTAGTTTGTAAGGAACAGAACTCTAATGAGCTCTAGAAAACAAGGTTTATTGTAAGGATATTGAATGGTCTCAGAAATCCAGAAAAAAAATTAAATAATCAGGGCTTAAGAAGGACAAAAAGGAAAGCAGATTTAGGAATCCCTCTGTCTCTCTCTCCTTCTTTACCTCTGCTGAATCTGACCTATGGTCCCTCTGGCATTAATGGCTTCATTTGTTTACTCATCCTACACATGAATCATTTGTTAGTGACCATCTTAGTCTGAGCCTGCAAGATCCTTCATTCAAACAACCACCACAACTTTCCTCTGGAATTTTAAGTCATGCTCTTCCCAGAGGGTATCTGATTAGCCTAGCTTACTTCTGCAAATTAGTTCAGGAAAGTTAAAGGCCACTGGCCCTTAGGTATTCTGTAGTTAGATGTTCACAGACTCTGGCCCAATCCCCTGTAATGGCAGCAGTTGAATCTGTGACCTGATGCTCACTCAAAAGATAAAATGACTGGATATTTTATTTTAAAGAGGAGCATGATGGGGGTAAAAAGGGTCAAATATGTGGTGACAGGGTGGTGAACACACATTGCCATATATATATGCGCCTTACTGTTGAATCGTACACTTGAAACACTGGATTTCGTTAACCAATGCCACCATAATGAAAAAATACAAAAATTAAAAATAAATAAATAAATAATAAAAGAAAAGAAAACTAGCTGTAATCTAAAAAAAAAAAAAATGAAACAAATAAAAAATAAACAAAATAGGAGCATGAGCAGGACAGGCACCCACCCTAAAGTTTATGCAGCTCAGTTTCCCCTTCCATCTGGATTTCTTTGGGCTGTGCATCAGGGCCACCTTGAAAGAGAGAAAGAAACTCTTTTAAGGGGCTGCTCCTAAATAACCAAATCTAAACCTTGCCTATTTCCTCTTGAAAATTGCTAATGTCTGGCCTAACTTATCACCAGGGAATAACTTAGTTGTTGTAAACAATAGAACCCTTTGTGTATTTGGAGAGAGGAGTTATGAGTAATACTGTGCCCTCCCCTGGATTTACACATAATTATTCTTAGAGTGGGGATATATGAAAGGCATGCCTCATGCTAAGACTCAGCTCCTGAGTCTCCATTCCACTTCTCATCCTGAAGGCTTGAGTCAACACTTTTACTCTATGAAAGTTAATTTTATAACTTAAAAAAAACTAAACATGAATTTTAATTTTTTCCTACAAATGCTTTGAATGCTCATTCCTCCCCCCCACACCAGTTTTATTGATATAATTGACATATAACATTGTATAAGTTTAAGGTGTAAAAGATGATTTGATATATGCATAAATTGCAAAATGATACCACAATAAGATTAGTTAACCATTAGTTAATCATTTTTTTCTCGTGATTAGAAATTTTAAGATTTATTTTCTTAGTAACTTTCAAATAATACAAACAGTATAGTTAATTATAGTCACCATGCTATATATGACATCCCCAGAGCTTATTTATCCTGCAACTGGAAGTTTGTACCTTTTGGTCACCTTCACCTAATCACTGCCCTACAAAATGCTTATTTCAACTATTGAGAAAATCAGAAAAAGTAACCTGGGCTAGCACTGTAAGTGAATATTTATTCTTTCAACAAGCATTTTATTAAGGTCCTAGTATGTGCTAGAGATTCAAACAAATCCTGCTTTCAAGGGTCACATCATCTAGCTGCAGGAAGAGAAAAAAACATATCATACACAGAGCACATGCACACATATAATGTCAAGTAGTTACAAACATGAAAAAGGAGCTAAATCAGTATAAAGATGCAGAGAGGTGCCATTTTCTGTAGGTGTAAAGACTGCTTTGTTAAGATCACCAGTGATCTTCTCTTTGGTCAATATTCAATTCTCGGTTGTCATTTTACTCAATGCATTAGCATTGATGACATCACTCACTCCATTTGCTTGACCTCAAGACACCATCATTTCCTATCAGAAGCTGCTCTTTTCAATCAGCTTTGCTGGTCCCTCCTCTTCTCCTTAACCTCTAACTGAAATAAAGTACTACCAAGATGCCACGACTTCCAATTTTATGTATCATCAGCTTGCTCTCTTCTCTCAAGTCCAGACTCATATAATCCACCTACCTACATGTCATCTCTACTTCAATGTATAAGATATATCTCAAAGTTAACATATCCAAAACTAGTTTTAGATCTTCTACAAAATATGCTCTCCATTTCCAATGTTCTCTTTCTCAGTAAATGGTAACTCCCACCTTCCATTTGCTCACACCCCAAACCTTGGAGTTCTTGATTTCTTTTTTATTTTCCTGCATCACTTATCCAATCCATCAGCAAATCTGTTAGCTTTACTTTTAGAATATGTTTGGAATCAGATACTTCTCACTTCCTTTCAAACTCTAGAGTTCAAACCACATTATTTCGAGCCTGGATTATGACAATAGTCTCTTAAGCGGTCTTCCTATTACTACCCCTGCTCCTTTCCCACCACTACATCCATAGTCAGTTCTTACAAAAGAGTGACCATTTTCTTTAAACTTGAATCATAATGTATCACTTTTCAAATAAAATACTTCTCATTTCACCAGAATAAAATTCAGAATCTATTCTTTGGTCTACGAAGCCCTATATGATCGAACCTTACATTATCTCCTGGACCTCATCTTGTACCACTTTCTCCAGCTCACTGTTCTCCAGCTACACTGCCCTCTTTTGACAGTGTTTAAAACTCTTAGTTCAAGGCCTTTGCACATGCTGTTCTGTTAACCTAGAACACTCTTCTTAGCTGCATAGAAATCTCTCTCACTTTGTTTGACTCTGTTCAAACATCACCTTCTCAGAGAGGTCTTCTCTATACAATCCGTCTACAATAGCAAATAGCATCCCTTTGCCCATCACTTATTCCAGTGCCCTTACCACTGTGCATTATTTTTATGCTTACCGCTTAGTCCATCTGACATATTAGATGTGTGTTTATGTGTGTGTGTGTAATTGCTTTTAGTTGTTCTTTTTTATCATCTGTCTTTCTTCACTACAATGTAAGGTATATGAGGAGAACAACTGGTTTTTTAGTTATATTCTCTGTGCCTGATACATGTTCAATTGAATATATGCTTTCCAATAACCATCAATACTAGCAAAATAAAGCTTCACTAATTTGAACTAAATGGAAAGAAGGCTGATCTGAGTTCAAGACTCTTTTCTAATAATAGAATATTTACTTGCAAATCATGACTTTTTCAATCAATAATGGGCAAAAGTTATTTCTGATAGTTAATTTTCTGCTTTCATGAGTGAAACTCATTCTAATTATTACATTGATTTTGTATATGCAAATGGGCTTTTAAAGAGCTTGACAAACTTGCTCCTAAATTGATTTATTAGGTCTCCTACAGTCGAGTAGTACGTTTAGTTTGATTACTAAACCTTCGCCGTTGAAGTTGTTCTCAAAGTACTTCAAAAGTAAACTTCAGCCTTTTCAGGTCAAATATTCTGAAATCCTGATCTTAGCGAAGCCAGAATATAAAAAGTTTTACAGCATAAATATCTCTTGGGTTTTCATTATAATAGCACATATATTGCTATTTTAAATGTAAACATTTATGACTTGGCACCATTAATCTAATCATAATTTTTAAATAAATAATAAAATTATAACTCAAATTACCTAGGAGAAAGGGTTAATATTTTTCTCCAATGCATGTATGTGTGTGTGTGTGTGTATACGTGTGTGTGTGTATACTGTAATGTATTTCTCTCTATATAAAATATATAGTAATATGCAGAAATATTGAAATATATTAGTAATATTGAAATATCTTTGAGAGCAGGGATTGTGGTACTTAGCCTAGTGCCTCACATATTAGATGCCAATACATTCATTTTTAAAATTCACTCAACAAAATTTGTCGTGTGCCCTACTCTGTGCCCAGAACTGGGATATGAGATAAAGATACAAATATAAATAAAAACGAATATAAGTAGATGTTTATTGAATCCAAATAAATGATGATCACTTGTAATCTTGCCAAATTTTATGTAAAACATATCCTCTCCATATTAAACTTAGCATACAATTTCATAAGTTTTAATTTGGTTCCTGATGGACGAAAAATAAATTTATTCCTGAATACATTTGGTATAACATATTTTTATGTTATTTGAGAAAAAACTTCTCTAAATGAGTAAACTGCTTTCTGAAAAAAAATTTTTCAAGAACAATCCAAAAGATAAACAAACAAACTCTTTTAGTTTAAAACTCAAATAATGGAATCCATGACTAGTACATTTTATAGAGCCTCTATAGTGAATCAGGTAGAACCTGACATGTTAGAAGTGAATGTCAGGGGAATGAACACTAAGATAATAAATCAAATATTCTCATACACAATCATGGCCCACCAGGACTGGCTGTCTAGTCTGTAGGTTCTTCAGTACTAAGCTCTACTAGCTCAGGTGAGAATAGGTCAGACATACTGTCTACCATCAACTACCCAGAACAAAGTCCAACCCTCAGAAGAGCTAAAACCAGGAGTTATTATTCAGCTCTTCATGTCAAAATGATATTAAAGTCATCCAAGAACAATAAGAAAGTCCAAAATTTCAAAAGCAGATTATTCTCAAAATAAGACATAAAGTACCTTTACTTCTTTTTTAAAAGAAGCCTCTAGATCTAGCAGAGCTCTTAATAGCAAACTAAAATTGTTCACTTACTATGATTTGCACCAATGGCGGTAAGCTGTGACTTGGAGTATTTGAATGCATAGATGATGCCAAATCTTTAATAATTTCTTTTTTCCTACACATATTTATCTTTATCATTAGTTTTGATGAAATCTAAATAGTAAAATCAGTCTGTATTCTTCAATAGTGAGAGGAAGTGATGCCTTACACCTAAATTTTTGCAAAGATAAAGTGTACAATTCTTGCATAAGACTTTGACATCCTTAAATAAAAGGACTAAATCTTTGAATTCTTTATTTTACACATATATGCACCAACTAGCACAGAACCTTGTACAGAATAGGTGCTCAAAACACAACTAGTAAATGAATAATTCATTTACAAAAAAGCAAAATTTGATATTCATGTATTGAAAGAAATAACATTTTTAGTCTGGTAGTTCTGTTACATAATAGATATACAATAATTCTTTCTGGATTTTACTTTTTGAACTAACATTTTGAACAACTTGTGTATTCATTTGATAATACTAGCTACTTTAACAAGCATATCCCCAAATTTCAATAGAGCAATACAATAAAAGTATTTCTTTTTCATGTAATGTAATGTGGATTTTCCTAGTAGGTGGGCTGTATTCCTCTATTATAGTAATTCAGGCACTTAGCTCTTTCCTTTTGGCATTATGCCTTTCCCTGGGCTCTAGAAATCTCTGTGTTCGGCTGAAGGATGGGAACCCACAGGCTGGAGAATGCATATCTGATGCTTAACTGCCTTAGCCTGAAAGTGATGAAACACTTCAGCCCATAGTCTATTGAGCAGAATAAGTCACATGAACCCACTTTAATACAAGCAGGTGCAGGCCAGGAAATGGAATCCGTACGCTGGCAGATGCTTCCCAGAGAGAAATATATCGCAGAAGGGGAAATACAATTTTTTAGTAGACAGCAAGTTGTATTTTTTCAAGATTTTTTTCTTTTTCTCTTCTTTTCTTTTTCTTTATAAGCAGAGGACATTGGGTAGGTCAGCATCCAGGAATTGCAGTAACTTCTTGAAAATTCCAAGTATAAGGTAATCTTATGCAAACATAATAAAATCAGTCTGCCTGGGCAGTATAACAAGATCAAAAAAATAGCAGTAGCAAGTAGTAGAATATCTAAAAAATATATCTGAATAAAAATGATGATTTGTCTATTTCAATAGGCAAGGTTTGAGGATATAAGTAGTCTATAGTTAACATGCTGCTATTTTTTCTTAGAGTAGGGTCCAATTTTGTTTAGGATGTGTCCATGTTGCAGTAGTATAGAACTTCACATGCACATCAAAAGTACCTGATGATATGTTGTAAAGTAATTATAATTCATAACTATTTTCCCATACATACCTCAGCTAGGAGGTGTCTTAGACTTATAGCGGACTAAAAGGTATGCCTCAAAGGTGTGCCTTCATTTCCTATCTGTATCATATGACTTTTCTAAGGTGCTGACATTTTAGGCCTTCTGATCTTGGTTCAAAGGTGTTTTTCCTAAACCTGCAAAATAAGCCCCCAAAAAACAGTGGGAACTGCATCTCTGTTTGCAACATGTGGGAGAGAATGTCATGGCTTTGGAAATGAGCATCCCTAGATATGGTTTCCAGGTCTTTCCTAAAGCAGGCCCT
>NW_006441953.1:1439800-1441770 GCF_000325575.1 Pteropus alecto | reverse complement strand
CCTGACTGGCTCTGTGCCATCTGGCCAAGACCAACTACCCAAATCTGCCTTAGCAAGTAACTCTGCCCCTGCTGAGGAGGCTGTTTTCAATAACCCTTTCCTGAGACGATACTGTGGCCTCTCAGAGCTCATATTTTTATGGCAGTTCTTTTGGATTCTAGGATTTACTGAGGGCAAGGACCATTTTCAAACAACCCCCTCCCACATACACACATCTCACAAATAAATTACCTACCACAGTATCTGGCATATAAAAGGAGAACAATTCATATTTATTGTATGTACTGTCTGTCTAAATACCATACACTATCCTGGGGTTGTGAATTGGGCAGCAGAATCTGGGTGCCAGTGCCAGCCCTCCTAGCTAGTGGGACACACTCTGCTCAGTCTCCTTTTAAGATATGCCTCCACGGAGGCTCGCCTGCCTTCAAAAGTGAGCTGTTTTTTTTTGCAGACCAATCTGCTCAAGTCATACTCCATCGCCATCAGTCAATTCCTAAAACTTATTTTCAAGTTTGAGCTTTAATGTAATCCTTGTCCCGAAAACTCTTCTTCTGGCTCCATCTCCTAGCTCCCTAAATCTTTTGTTAGACCTTTTACTGGATGGTCCAATTCAGGAAGTAGGAAAAACCTGATATTGAAGGAATTTGGAAACAAAACAGGAAGAATGGACGGTGAGAAATTTATTCAGCTCTCACCATTCCCAAAGAAGCTCCAACCTCCTTGCCAGTCCTTGGTACTGAGGCCAGTCACAGAGAGGGGCTGTGCAGAGGTGACCTTCTGGCATAGGGAGCCCCATTCCTCATTCTGTGGCACGGCAGGTAGGTCAGAAGGTAGCATCTGGGCCACTGTTACCTTCTGGCCGCTGCCTTGAATTCTCTTCTTTACTCTCCTTTCAATGAGAGAGACCAGAGTGTGGATCCGCCTAGGGCTTCAAGGCCCTAAAAGCATCTAGAGTATTAAATGGGTGCCGGGTAATTGGAAAGAGCAGAGAAGGGAGATATAGTGTTACCAGTCCTGATCAGTGGCTGAGTGTGCCTGTGAGCACAGAGAAAAGACGACCCTCTCCGGTGTTTCTCCTGCCCCATCATTTCTCCCTGGAGATCAGCAGGGCTGTCCCCGGTGACTCAGAGTTGCCCGGGGTCATTTGCAGTCCCGTCCCCATCCTCCTTGGATAGCCCGCTCCTGCATCCCAGCTCCGCACGTTCCGCCACGTCCCCAGCCCGCGACGCTTGGGAGCATTCCCCTCCTCGGAAGGTATGGAGGTGTGAGTAGAAAACATTAATAAGCACCACGTCGCCCGCGAAAAAAGCCCTAGTAGCAAAAACAACTATATGCCCATCACAGGCGGACCTATATGCCCATCACAGGCGGAGCCCGGCTCCCAAGGTAAGTTGTTTATTCGTCGCCGTTTTGGCGATTCTCCCTGGACAGCTGCGGCAGCGACAGCAGCTGGGCCGCGGAACTCCCCGCGCTCTTCCTTCCTCCTCCCTGTCTCGGTCGCCTCTCACCCCCCCTCCCCTTCCCTCCTCTCCCGGCCTCTTCCCTTCTTGCCCTCTCGCGGGCCACGCACACACCCGGAGACACCCTCCGCACTTGGCTACTCACACTGCGGCTTAACCCAGCCGACAAGGCACAGTTGCCAAAGCGGCGCGGGTGTGTGTGCGGGGTCCAGGGGCGGAAGCCAAATGGGGCTGGAGGTGACCTGGCAGAGCCCCTTTCCTCCCAGCCGCGACCCCTGCCTATTCTCCTTTCCTAATCTCGGCCTGCCAACAACAGTGACACCTGAGCAGGGACTGGGCGGTGGAGGCGGCAGGCCCGCTGGACAGGCAGCTGGGAGAAAACAGAGCGGGGGGGCGGGGACGGTGAGGAGGAGCGGGAGGCGGGCACAACGGCGAGGCCGCCACCTGGCGGAGAGTGACGCGTGTGCTAACCAATAAGCGCTCGCAGCTCCTACGTCGGGGCGGGAG
>NW_006441953.1:1430719-1439455 GCF_000325575.1 Pteropus alecto | reverse complement strand
CGGCACTGACATCGGCGGCCCTGCCTCTCCTCCCTCGCCCCCGGCCCTCCCCATGTGATCGGTCTTAATCCCGGCAGTGTGCGCGCGTGGGGCTCCATTCCGCGGTGCCCGGTCTCCGTGCCAGGGTGGGTGCTCGTGTGTGCGCCTCTCCTCCCCATCCCCCTTCCCCAAGAATAAAAGAAGAACCAAGAGGCGTGCTTAGAAAATAAATAAATAACCACCACACACGCGTCCCCAGAGCGGAGTCGGCGGGGCTGGCGGCGGCGGCGGCGGAGGAGGGACGCGCGGAGAAGGCAGTAACTTTAAAGCCAGCTCAGAGCCCAGACCTCCAGCCGAGCGGTTTGCAGCGCGGCGGCGGCAGCGGCGGCGCTTAGTGTCTGGCCCGCCGGTCCGGTCGGGGTGTGCAGTAGGACGGACGAGCAGCGCGTCGCTGTCTCCCGGCGGCTGGAGATGTCCGAGCCCAAGGCAATTGATCCCAAGTTGTCGACGACGGACAGGGTGGTGAAAGGTAAGCGGCACGCCGCGGGCGCCGGGGTGCACCGTGTGTGCCGCAGGCACCCGGGCAGCTTGCCTCCCCTCCCCCGCCCTGGGTTCTCTCCCGGCTCCAGCCACGGACCTTCTAGGATATTGTGCAACCCTCGCACCCCCTCCTTCGCGCGCCCTTACCCCACGCCTCCCACCCAGCCTTAAGTTGGGGCATTTTTATTTACGGGGGCGTCAGTTGGCAAATGGCTGAGCCTCGGGGAGGTGGCTGCGGGGGTGGCGGTGGCGGGAGGGGGCGCCCGGGGGGTGGTTGCTGGCAGGGTGTAGCTGCTGTGACAGAAATAGGAAGTGGGTGGCTGCTCGCAGGCTTGCATAGGATCGGGTTTATGGTTTTCTTTTGCAGAGGGAGGGGTGATTTATGGCTTTTAAAAAATTAATATGGCATTTTTATGTGGTTGTGGCTTTCCACCGACTGCCTGGCTAGGGCAGGGTTCTCTCGGCGCTCCATTGCAGCAATTCCCTCCGCGCCCCCTCCCCCTCCCCCTGGAAGGGCCTGCACAGGACTCGCGAGAGAGCGGGAGAGCGTGGGGGGAGCCCGGCGTTGCCTTCCGCGTGGGGCGGGGGCGGCCTCAGGCGGAGCGGGTGGCGGAGGGGACGCGAGGGGCGCGCAGGAGGCCGGGAACGACCCGAGAGTCCCTCTGCCGCCACCGCGGGATTCCCCCGCAGGTCCTGAGAAAAGACACGAAAAGCATCTCTCTAACCTCCTTCGCCACCCCCGGCCTTCCCCCGCGGACCTGTCATTGCTCTTGAATGGTTCCCCAGTGGTGGAGCACACCTCCCCAGTGGTGAACTCGCCCCGCTCGTTTCCCCGTGTCCCTGGCACCTCCTTGTTAATGGGCCGTTTGGTTCTCCCTGGGCCCGGGATCGTCTACTCCTGGCAGGATTGGCTCTGGGGTTGCTGGCGGAGAGAAGTCGGGACACTTAGGGCGAGGAAAGGGACAGGCAGTGGTCTCATTCTCTGATGCACTGGGGCATCCGCCGTCCTTTTATTCCGCGGTGGAGTGTGGAAGAACCGTCCTACGAATCCTGGAAGGATGAGACAACAGAGCAGATCCACCAGGATTAAGTAGTATCCCTTATTCCTGGGGTCAGGACACAGCAGAGCTGGGTTGGGTATGTGCTAGGTTCAGAGCGGGCCTCTGGAATTGGAAGCAACGCTGGCGAGTGTTTGTGTTTGCGTGTGTGTATGTGTATGAGCGTCTGTGTGTTGTGTAGAACAGAAATAGAGATAGTATCTAATGTGGCTAGAGCATGCAAGTAGAGTGCAAAGCAATAAAGTCATTTGCATCATGAGCCCTTAGGTGAAGTAACCCAGCAGCCTAAAGATGGTGATAACAGAAGTCATTCTGGGGCTTCAAAACTGTTCATTGCTCCATTCACATTTGCTCAGTTTTTTAAAGTTGTGTGTGTGTGTGTTTTCTCGTGGCGTTGGGGGAAATATGGTTTCCTTTTTTAAGAAAAAGAATAAAATATCTTATTTTGTTTGCTTATTTTTAAAAAAGTGCAGTATTCATAGACCCGTCAAAATAAGGACATATCTCTGCAAAATAGGACTACAGATAGATGCACAGCTATTCTTTCTGCAGGCATGGATCCTCCTGTAAACGGTCAATTCAGATTCATTCAAAAGAACCATGTTTGTATTAAGGGCTTTTATTGACATTTAAAAATATTAAGACCTGTTGCTGAACTATTAGAATAACAAATCTCTCCCTAACTTGTGAAATTTAGATGTAACTCCAAACTGTATGTTAAGAGCACCTGTTTTCAAAACAATTAATGTAAAGCTTGCCATTCAAATGATAGTAGTAAATGTGTCAGCAATTAAAAAACACTCCTGCACACACAAGATCACATTCCCTATTTTAAATCACAAAGTGTATATTCTTAATGTAAATGTAAAATTATCTATTGATGAATTATCAATTGATGAATATAAAAATGTTTGTTCATACATTCGGGCTTGGTATTTTTACCAGTTAATGTGAGAGTCCATTCAACCATTCCATGGCTGTTTTGTCTTACTTTTTTTCTAGTGCTATATTATATATATTATAAATGGCTTTACATTATAAGTATACATACTTAGTCATAATTACAAAAAATTGTTTTACATATTGCAGAATTGGAATGCAAATGTGGGTAATAGGTTCAAAATAGGAAAAGTTAATTTTGCTTTTGTTTTGATAGAGTGATGTGAAATGGTGAAATTTTGTTTATAAAAAAAAGTTTTATTGATGAGTTGTGATTTTTAAGGTGGACACACTGTTTTATGTTTTCTTATAGATTTTATATTTTTGGCTTAACAAGCATCAAGTGTTGGATTCAACATTTTGTCATTTGCATGATTTTTACAATTAATCATTCGAGATGATCTGTTTTGATGATCCATCTACTATGAAATAGCAGTTCCCTTTGAATATGTATACACATGCTTAGTGAATAAAAAGTACATGTATGATGAAACATTACCAAACAATTTTTCATATTTATAGAAAGATAAGACAGTTCATGAAACCATGACTTGACTTTAAATTTTGCTAGAACTTTATCTCAGTGCTCTGAGATTGACTTATTCTTTAAATCAGGAAAGGAATTATCCTTGTGGAAGTCTCTGTGTTACCTACACTTACTTTCTCTCTTTTAACCAAGTACAGTTAAAGGTATTCACTTACACAGAGAAATAAGAGGTATTTGGATCATTATTACCATGGTGTGCCATGCTGTTGTTTATAGTTACCTTCATTAGTATGTGGCTTTTGTTACAAATTGCTATTTACAAATAAAGGTGTGCTGTGGTTGTGTTTGTAGTAATACCATGACGTGACAGCTTTCTTGACTTTTACTTCCAGAATGCAACTTTAGAAAGGTAGGTTGAGTTTGTTTCAACTAACTGTGTAATGTTTCAGGTTTGCAGCATCTTCTAGAGTGTATTTAGAGACCCTGATCAGTTTTCTAAACCTTAAAAGTGAAAGGAAATGAATGGCAGCATCGGAGATGAAAAGCATTCATTTAGATTACGTCAAAAAAAGTTACTTCATTTAGCAGAACTAGTGCTGTTTCATTTTGACTGTTTTTGGATAAAAATAATGGAAAGTATAAAAATTCGGAGAGAACATCTTAGTAATGCCATTTGTTTGAAATCAGAATAATTTGATTCATTTATTCTTTTACATTTTTGGAAAAGAAATGTTACATAATATAAGGACAAAGACCGAGGGCAATAAATAGAATAGCTACTCCTCTCTTCTCCCCCACAACACACGATAGTCTTTTTTTCCTGCAGTGGTGCTCCACAGACCTTTTTCCAAACTTCAGCTTCTCTTCATTTCTCCTTGCCTGTTCCTGCCTTTAACTTCTCATCTGGCCCTAACATTCCTTCTGGCTGTAGGACTTTGGTAAATGACAGCTAAATACTTGGAGGAAATTAAACCATATGTGGCCATTGTGTTGCTTTGTTACATCTGCCCTTACCTCTGTTCCCATCTCCTAGTATTTTGTAATGGGCCTTTTACCTTCACCTGAACTAATTTTAATGGTAGAAATTCCAGACACCATGGCAGGTTGTTAAGGGATAAATTCCTGGGTAGAGTTTTGGGAAATTTCTCAAAGACTCTGGGTAGGGCCTTCTTGTCAGGTTGCTTTTGGCTGTGGGGAGTCCTAGAAAAGGAGCTGTCTTTCTGTGTATTGTCAACTTATGTACTGTTTGTGTAGAAAAAGTACACATAGGGAAGTTCTGGTAAGATATCTAAGATCATATAAGCAAGAAGAGGTATCTAAGTAAAATATTAAGTAAAGATTCAAGCCACCAGTGTTTCTAGCTGAAGAGACTGGTAATAAGTAAAAAGAAAACAAAGACGGAGTATTAACTAATGCTGTTTCTTTGCAGTTGTTAAGAGCTTATTGTGAATTTATTTTACTGAATATTTTTTACCATCAGTTGAGTTATTCTATGTATCTGTTTTCCATTTGAGTATAGTAAAACCTCATTAATTCAGTGTCATTAATTGAAAGTTATTATGATTAAATGTCAGTGTTCAATGATGTGGAGAAAGGGGTCCGCTAATCTAATTAATACTATAAACAACACGATTTGGGCATAGTTAATATATTTGAGAACAAATTTTTTCAGGACTTAGTGAACTGTGCAAATTGATGCTGTTAATTACAAATTAAATTGATCTGTTTATCACTATAAAGTAAATATAACACAAGTGCATTGTTTTCAGAACGTTCTGTAAATTAAGGGTTAAGGCAACAGTTGAGCCTGGGATCCAGAGAAATTCCAATGATTTAAAAATACCGTCAATAATAGTTTTTTGGGATCTGTGGGGCAGAACCTTTAAATGAACAATCTATTTGAATACATCTAGTTAAAATGTGAAAAAAGTTAATACCTTAAAATCTAGTTACTCTAACATTTGTTTATAATATGCTTTTAAAAATCTATTTGTGTCTCTATGAACTGTTTTTATTTGTAATTTTAGAGATATGAAATATGATTTTGATATTACTGTATATTTATAACTTTTATAATTGGCCTCATGCTTTTCCTTATCTTTTTTGTGTCAGCCATGTGCAAAGTTGAAACTAATTATGAAACTGAATAAAGAATCCATTTAGAGTGACCTCATTGGAAAACAGCATTTTTCTAAACATACTCTCTCCTTTTAACACAGGGGTCCCCAACCCCAGGGCCATGGACCTGTATTGGTCCATGGCCTATTAGGAGCAGGGCTGCACAGCAGGAGGGCGAGCCACCAGGGAGCAAAGAAAGCTTCATCTGTATTTGCAGCCGCTCCCCAGCGCTAGCATCACTGCCTCAGCTCCACCTCAGATCATCAGGCATTAGAATCTCATAGGAGCACCAGTCCCTGGTGCCAAAAAGATTGTAGACCGCTATTTTAGCAAATCCAGTTAAATTACCATTTTGAAAGTTTTGTGAAGATATTGGACACTTGTATAACTATAAAGACCGATGATGATTCATGATATGGAACTTTGATAAGTACTCAAAAATCATTTTGTCAATTTTTTCAGCAACTTTCTGGTGTAACATTCTCTTGATGTTCAAGAGGGATATAGTGAGATTTTGAATTATAGCTTTATGTAATTACAACTTTATGTCATGGGGTACTTTTCCCATACATAAAAGTGCAATAATTATGCTCGTCATCATTTGTGAGAACCAGAGGATCATTAAGTGGGATTTGAGAGCCTGAATGGTTATACCTGGGCCACTTGCGTAGGAATGGCAGTTCAGTCACTGCTGAGACAGAATTACAAATGATGACATGTGGATATATATTCAAGGTTACTCAAGAATAGTCAGAATCATTAATATTGAAATCCATGAATACCTTGGATGTACAACAGTGGCTTATCGTGATATTTTATAGTTGGAAAAATGGAGGCAGAATAGATAGAATGGTCAGTCACAGGTGGGACTAGCATACAGGTAAGTGTAAGCAAATATTTCCTGTAGCAAAGATGCTCTTCTCTCTTGAAAATCTTTTTGAAACTGTCACTTCTTTTGGTATATTTAAGATAACTTTTTTTTTTCTAATTTTGCTTTACTAAATTGTAAATTGTAGTTGTATATATAAGATAGTTTTATTAGGAGAAATTTTATAGCTCTGTATTTAGAAATTTAAATTCTTATGATAAATATAATCTGGTTTGGTCTTGGCATGAGGTTTACTAAAGGAAAATTGTTAAGCATTGTCTTCTGTTCAGGTAAATATATACACAGAAATAGAAATAGCATACTCTCTTTAAGGAGTGTTATTTACTATTATTTGGAAGGGTATTATTTTAAGCCTCTTCATCTGAACTACAGATAATGATCCATACTGTTGCTCTGGTTTGAGGATTTTTTTATTTCTAGAGGAAGCTAAAGTAAAAATATCAGCCATTGCTTTTATGCATTCCACTCCTTTTTTAAAATACAGTCATCAGGTGGGAATGATGTGGGCTCTGAAACAGTTTATAAAGACAGTTTATAAACTGTCTTTAGTCATCGACATTTTCAGCATTTTTAACATTTAGTTCTATAATATTTTCACCTCCTATATTCATAACAGGCTGTATTCATTGACAGGCCTTCAGTTTTATTTCATATAAGAAGTCAAATAAAACATTTCATATTCCTCCATGGTTAGTGTTCTGAATAATGGCATAAATCAGACATACTCTTGGCTTGAGGATCTAGACTTGTTGCTGGGTCTCAAATCCGTTTCACAAGTGTATACTCGGGTAGTTGAAGTCTTACTATTAAAAAACAATTACAAACCCTGACTGAGGAAGCAGTGATCAGTTAATAAAACGCTGCATTTTTTAAATTAGATGGATTCTTACTGAGATCAGAGAGAGGAAGAACTTCGTGTTTTTCTTCTTTTTATGCCCCTAATCCATGCTTTTGCCTCACAACAAAGTATGTTATGACTCTTTTTAAAAAGGTTGTCTATCTGACTTCTTTGAACTTCTCTTTCTGTCTCCTGTAACTGGAAATTCTGCACATGTCTGCAAAGAGAAAAACAAGGAGATATAAGAGGTTTATGGTAACAACTACGTCCAGATTATGACATACCATTTTACAATGTTTGTCAATTTCAGGTACTTTCTACAGTTGCGAAACCAGAAAAATGATGGTTGATGTTCAGAGAGAGACTTTTATTCATATGGAGCTAAATTAAAAAAATTAATCAGCTCTAAGATTTTAATACTTAAAGAGTGTCTTCAGTGTCTGCATAACCCCAGTTTTTCTTTTTTTGGGAGGAGTTATTCTGATTTAAAATGTTTTTTCGTCTCTATGTATCATTAGAATGTTTTGGAAATTCTAGTATGTCAGTGTCTAAACTATGTCTCCCAGGTAGCTGCATATACTTGGAAATTATTTAACATTTGTTAATATGTGTATTTAAGGTTTTAGTTTGGGAAATATGGTCATTGAACCAGTAGTGCCTAACCCAATGCCTTGCTCGTTATGCACTGAATAAATTCTTATTGAATGATCTGGGCATTGCAAAAATTTTTACGTGCCCCTGAAGCAATAAATGGAGAAAAATTACATGTTTATTTTGAGTTATTATATTGAGTTCTGATCCTTTGTAAACGGTTCTATATGGTGACTGGTTAATTGGAATGCTTCCTTCTCCAGCTATATTAATGAGAAGGAGGCATTATAAGGAGGTGACACAATTTGAAAGCATTTTTGTTGTTTGGTCATTTGGACTGGCTTTTTGCCATTTGAGTTTAAAAGGCTAAATCCTTTTTAACTTAGCACATTAGCTTGAACTTTAAAGCTTTCTTTTAGTTCTTGTTGTATTTCACCTTAGGCTGATCAATTTTTGACAAGTGAAAAAAGATATGTTAATCACCCAGTGTTTGATTTATTGGGTGATTTATGTATTTTAATTATTGTCCACACTTGGACTTCAAAAGAAAATGAAAACAAAACAAAACAAAACAAATAAAACCCTCTTCCTTTGTTTATATCTCAATTTATCATTCTCTGTACTGCTTTTGTTATCCAGAAATGCAGCCTTTTCCAGCATAACCTCCTGCCCTGCTCTGGCCCCCAGAACGTCATTGGATGCTCTCCAGTGGGAAGTTATATGGGCTGTGAGAAATTTTTAAAAAGTGGCACCAATTCTGCTGACTCCTTATATTCTCCTAAGTGAGCTTTAAGCCATCCCTTGATATTTGTTTTTAAACATCTTGTAAGCTGTTCCATTTTATCAAATTAAAAGCGCAGTGCATTCTCTTAAAATGACTGAACTGAAGTCAGGATTTCAAGTTTGTTTTATTATTATTATTTTTCTTTTTACAGAGGAATTATAATTTTTTATTAAACCTGACACTGTTGGTCTGTTATGCATATTTAATGCTAATAAATTAAAGTACATGCATATCTTCTCTGTGTGGGTCTGATTATTGGCATGATAACACTTCTCATTCGATTCTCATTATTTAATCTTCAGTTCAAATGTCATTTCCTTTGGGACTCACATCTCTTGGTACTTTCAGTTGGAGTAAAGATACTCAGTTTCTTCATTCTCATAGAGGACATCTTGAACAGAGCATGTTGCTGTGATGATTTGTTTACCTGTCTGCCTTTCCTCCCCAGGAAGCAGCCCAGGAGAGTGGGACCTGGTTCCATGTATCTTTTTATCTTTAGTTCCACCCCACCCC
>NW_006441953.1:1392694-1430692 GCF_000325575.1 Pteropus alecto | reverse complement strand
TCCTGCTGTAGAATAGGTATTCGGTATGTGGTTGTTAAATGAATGAAATAACATATAAAGAATAAGAGAGATTTTAATCTCTAAACTATGAGGTTCTTTTCTACTTTGAAATTTTGTGGATCTTAAATCATGGCAGCTAACAAATATCTGATGGGTTCCTTGATTTGTAAGTGCCAATCTCATAGGATTTTTTTCCCCCCTCAAGTTTTGAAATGCTGTTTCATTTATTGGAATTATGTTTTTTGCCTAATAGCAAGTCTGCAGAAGCATAGTTGGCAAGAATGGCTTACCCAGGGAGTGCTTGGTTTTCAGTGGGTCACTGTCAACGGATGTATATGTCGATCTTCTCAAAGATGGGTGATGGTTTTTTCCTCAGGAAGATTAGTGGTAATAGGTTGGGGGAAAGCTTTTGTGGCAAGCATCTTGGAGGTCTGGATTAGATCTTATAATTCTATTGCTTACTTAGAGAAATGTGTAAATGCAAATGAATAAAAGTTAATACATTAGGAATCAGAACAAATATAAAACATACCGCAAGCCCAGCTTTGAGATGTCTGTGTAATACTTATAAAAGTTCTTGAGGCCCATCGCATATATACAGGCTGCTTGTGAGTCAGCTCTTCTGATTCATCTACATGGTGAATGTTTTGAGAAAAGCCAGCCCTGAGATCCACATCAGCAGGAGGCAAGTATGGAGAGGCGCCGCTCTCAGCCTGGTTCTTACAGAGTCCCACAGAACCTGCACTAACCCAGACATGGTCATGTGGCCCCCATTAAAGCAGCTGGCCAGGGTTTTCCAAGCTCTGGTTTGTAGGCCAGGATTTAATTTGTCTCTCTTGCACAGAAGTACTTTTCTTTCAAGGAGTCGAAGACTAGGGAAACTATAGTTTTCTACATAAAATCTTATCATTGTCAGCTTCTGTGAATTTGCATTCAGCAGCCAGGAGGGGATCTCTCTTGCTTTCACCTCTGGTCAGAATTCTACCTGTACTTCCAGAAACATGTGGAAAGTTTAGAGTATGTTAAAAAAAAAAAAAGAGGTCTCCCTTCCACCCCCAAGGGATTAAAGACTTTAAATTGCAACAGGAACTGAGAGATTATTCAGTCTTAAAAAGAAAAAGTTGAGTGGTGATTCAACTATAGATTTCAAGTATTTAAAAAGTCTCTTTCACAGTGGATCACACTCATGTCCATCACCACGAACAGCTGAGTAAGAGAACACCATTTGGAAGCATCAGGGAGTTAGGTGATTTTTTTCTTTTTGCCCAGTCAAGGGCATTTAACATTGGCATAGATTGTGGGGATTTTGTGAACGGAGAGAATAAATGATCCTCATTTATTTGGGTTGCAAATGTGATCTATATCTAAAATTATGAAATTTGAAGCTGGAAAAAATATTGGAAATCTATCTCCTTATCTGGAGCAGAGCCAGTCTCTGATTAGGTACTAGGGAGAGAGAGTTGAGCATACAGGGGTGGGGGTAATCTTTTCTCTCTTAATACTTGCTTAGGTCTGAGCCTAAGCTAAACAAATAAGACTCAGACTTGGAAGGTGCACCAGAAATCTAGCTCGGGCCATCTGCAGTGTGTAATCCCCTGTCCAGTGTCCCTGACGGATGGTAATCCCATTGCTGTGTGGACACATTTAGTGAGAAGGAGCTCCCTATTTCCTAAGGCTTCCTGCCCTGTCCTGGCCATTTCTGTGTGCCAGACTGTTTCCTAGTTTGCCCTCAGTCAGATGCTCTGAAATATACAATTATTGTGTCTAGCATCACCCTATAGACTTCAATAAAATGAACCTTCCGTGTCTTTCACAGGAGACCTTATCTGATACTAAAAGCCACTTTCATGTTTTTAAGCCTTCTAGCTCTTCCCCACATCGCATCGTTTCAGGGTTCCTCGCCATCCCAGTAGTCTTACTTCACACCATGTCAGGTTGTCAGGGTTTGTTGATAACAGAGAAGTGAGCAAAGGTTCGTCTTGGCTTGCCTCCTTGTGAGGAACCTTCAGCACCTTGGGCTTGAATGCTTCAGTACTCTTGCCTTGCCCTTCGGTACCCTTGTGCTAACCTATAGACTTCTTGGAACTCAAGCCCTTCATGGTGGCCCAGTCTAGCATCCGTCCCATGGTGTCCCTTGGCTGGACGAGGACTGCCGCTGTCATGATGCTCTTATTCCTCATCACCTTGTTATTGGAATTCCCTTCATTGTATGTTCTCTAGTTCCTCTGCAGGTTTAAGGTGTCAAATACCTAATCATCTCTGTAAGGAGGAACTTTCCAGAAAGCCCGAATAGTGACACATTTTAACAGTGACTTTCTAGAGGTGTTGCTTTCATTGTGCTTGCTTTTATTCGTAATACGGGAAAGTAACAAAGATAGCATGATCACATGACACCATGATGGTATTAGTGGGGTAATTGAGGACAGGATAATTCTTTTGAGGCAGCTCAGCACCCACTTCACCAGAGCTGAACCTGCCTCTTCTGCCTGCTCGTGCTTCTGGCACCCAGTCTTAGAAGGTTGTTGATAAACAGCTCCTGAGGCCATTGAATTTGGCTTACCCAGTGAGTTCAGTTGTAATTTGATAACTAGTTTAAGTTTCACTGAGGCCTGGAAGAGGTCAGTGACTTCGAATTGTGGTGTCACAACACATTTCTGTGTTACACTCAGCTGTAAGGCATTAACAGCTACCGATAAAATCCAGAAGTTTGCAAATAACTTATTTTAGCGTATCTGTGTATAAACTAGGGTGGATTCAAGTTCAACCCTAAAATGTTACTTTCACTTGTGTTCTGATGTGTTTTCTTTTGCAGGAAAGTAATGGAGCTACAGGTGTCATGGTGGGCATTTTGCATAACTTGCAGTCTTGAGATTACCAGTATGTCTTTAATCACAGTGGAAGTTATACATTCTTGTAATCTGTGGCAGTGTTTGCCTTATTTCCATGAACATTTTTGAGAATAGCTTATTAGAGTTTGGGTGTACTTGTTTTGTGCAAGTGAATGTAATGTGTTCTTCTTGATAGGAAAAAAAAGGCTGAGACCTGAGATTAGAGAATACAGCTTTGCTCGCCAGATCTGAAGATAGAGTAAATCTTGAAATGTATAGGTAGGCAGCTCTGGGGTGATTGCAAGGTACTCTGTGAAACTTGTCCTCAAACATCTCCCAGGGGCCATGCCTGAAATTCTATGAGTAATTATTTATTTAGGATAAGATTGGCTGCATTTGATTGAAGTTTCAGAAGGAACTGATCTTTAAAAAATAATTCAGCGAATTAACTAAATTTTTCATTTTGCCTTTGGGTAGTATTGAATCCAGGGAACTCCTATATGTCAAGAGCCTTTTTGAGAGTGAACTTTCATGTCACTTTTTAAATCCAAACTCCATGCCTCTTGTATCACTTAATTTTCTATCTTGCTCCCTTCAAGTATGATATCATATCCCAGTGGGTCAATTAGATTAAGAAATCCATTATTCAGTGTAAAATGGCCGTTGAAAAAAATATTATTTCCTTCATTTATCTATCGTTCCTCCTTCCATCCTGTCCATGCATGCATCAGTTTTAGTGCCCACTGCTTGCCTGGCTCTATGCTTTGTTCTCAGGGCTTAAAATAAAGTAGGCAATCTTTAAAGATTACTGTCCAGCATGGAGTAGGGATGTGAAAGCAAATCACAATGCAAGTTGTAATTATTTTAATAACACAAGATGCAACATGCTGTGGAGTGTGGAAAAGGGAGTCATTAACTATCTTCATAGACTGTACTTTCATTTTTTTTTTTTTTTGCAAAAATAAATGGAACCAATATTATTTTGTGTATGTGTAGTATATATAGGCACATTGTTAGGATGTAGGCTTATTTTTAAATGAAAATGGCATAAAAAGTGCTGCAAAAGTAATGATGAGTGTTTATATCTGGAATTCCGTGGCTGTGATAGTTCACCTGTGAGCCAGGTATATGAGAGAGAATCATGGATTCTTTAAAAGTAAACTAGTTCTGCTGTCTTCCAAAAAATGTTAAAGGGTTAACAAGAGCCCCCTCCTTCCCCACACAGTACTTTTAGTGAGGGAGAGGCAGCATCAGTTTGGAAAGGGCATAGGTTTATGGTTTGATAAAATCTGCATTTATAAATTTTTAAATTAATTTTTAAAATAATTTTTATTTTTCAATTAAAGTTGACATTCAATATTATTTCATTTTTGTTTCAGATATACACCATAATGGTTAGACACTTGTATAATTTATGAAGTGATCCCCCTGATAAGTCTAGTACCCATCTGACACCATACATAGTTGTAACATCATTGACTATA
Source organism: Pteropus alecto (assembly GCF_000325575.1). Classification (NCBI taxonomy): domain Eukaryota; kingdom Metazoa; phylum Chordata; class Mammalia; order Chiroptera; family Pteropodidae; genus Pteropus; species Pteropus alecto. Next base: position 1,426,380 of record NW_006441953.1, on the reverse strand, counting down.
TTCACTATGCTGTACCTTACATCCCGGTGACGGGTTTCTAACTATCAGTTTGTACTTAATCCCTTCACCCTTTTCACCCAATCCCCCAACTCCCTTCCATCTGGCAACCGTCAGTTTGTTCTCTGTATCTGTTGAGTCTTTCTGTGACAAAACCTGCATTTCAATCCTGCTTTTCGCACGTATTAGCTGAGTATTTTTGGGGAAGTTATGTGACCACCCTGAACCCATTTTCTTACTGAAAAGTGGAAATGATCATTAGTATTATCATTGCAAGGCGGTTGTAACCATGGGAAGGACTGTGAACCACGAGAGGGCTCAAAAAGAGCCCTCAGTACTTAGGTATTATTTTATTGTTGGACAGCTCCTTTGAAAGCTCAGCTTTCTGCTTCTAGAAGTAACCTGCGTTAAAGTATATACTACGTCATCTCCTACCCACTATCCAGTCCATCATAGTGTGGGGGCCTCCACCATTCCTCTGACACAGCTTGGCAAAGGTCACTAGTGACTGTCTAATTGCTGGTTTCTGTGATATTTGACATGATAGGCCATCTCTTCTTGAAACGTCATCGGCTTTCACGGATTTCCTCTTTCTCTGACTTGTTTGTCAGCTCCTCGACTGAATCCTAAGTGTTGATGTTCCTTTATCCCTTTACAAGTTCTTCCAGGCAATTTCATCTCCTTATACTTAGAGTACTGACTACTGCTTATAGGCTGATGAATAACACATCTATTTGCAACCTATCTTTTTTCCAGAGCTTTCCCTCAAACCCTGTGAACAGCAGTTGCTGTGGATAAAGTGAGGTTATCTGTTCTCCTGTGTTTGCTATCCTGGGTGATGTTAACACCATCTATGCAGTTAATTAAACCTGTCTTTCAGTTCAGGTCTTTTTTAAATATTTCACCTAGTGCTTCAGCAGTCTCCCACCATTAGTCTCTTTGCTTTCATACATTAATTTTCTCATATTGTTACTACAGTAATCATTTAAAAATGAACATCTGATTATGCTAATCCCATATTTGATAGTTAATCTTTTTTCTTATTGATTTATGGGAACTCTTTATATATTGTGGAATTTAACCCTTCCTTACTGCATGAATTTTGAAGCTATTACTGTCATGTCACAGTGTACTGATTTTAAGTCTATTACAGTGTGAGTTCTTAAGCCCAGGGAGAACATTTTTTTATTCATATGTGTTCTGAGTGCTTATCTGTGTTTGGTCGATATAAAGTTGATTGAACTAAACTACTTAAAATCCTAATGATACCTCCTGTGGCTTTGTATTTGTTTTACCTCTACAGACTAAGCAAAATAAGCAAAGAACACTTGCTTATTATTGTGTCCCTATTCTGTGTAAAACTTCACCAGTTCCCTCAGGCACAGCTGTCTGCTCTACTTCTTATACTTGGTACACACAACGTTATCACAAGCATTTGCAACAAAACTTTCTCTTTAAATGTGAAGTCATCCAGGGCAAGGCCTCATCTACTTCTCCCCAGTGCCTTGCACGATGCCTGGTACATAATTAATGATTCTTCCCCTCTCCCAAGCAAACGGATTGACTGGAAAAGGTATATGTATTCATCACAAAAACGTAATGATCTTAGTATTTCCTTTTTTTTTCGCCCTTCTAGTATCATACTTTTTATTAATGTAGCCCAAGTTGAATTACTTTTTTTTTCCAGTGCCCTTGGCATATGGGGTACCTGACCTCTTCATCCCCCTCCCCAGGAATTTTCATATAAACCTGTAAGCCAGGTTCCCTTCACTCTAGATTTTGTCATTATTTTATACAATTCTAAATACAAACTTTAAGGTAATGCCATAATTTGACTTAATCATACCTTGTCCTCTGGTTCTAGCTTTTTTAGATCTTTTATGTAAACATCTGGATTATTTTCTCTCTTCGTTTTAGTTATTTGCCATAATTTATATCCATGGCGAATTTGTCTAGGCCTTTGCCCAAGCCTGGCAACCAAATGAATTTTTGGAGCCAGTCGATCTGGATGCATGAGTTCACAAATCTTTATTTCAGGTTCCGCATATGCAACACGGGGAAAATATCCTCCCTTGTGTTAATAAGAAGCTTGTGGCTTCTGATAAAAAAAAAAAAGGTGCTTGAGTAATTATCTTTGATCTTTTCCTTACCTAATTGTTGTATTTTTCTATAGCTGTACTTAGCAATGATAAATTTTTAAAAATGTCCAATGCTTTTGCTTACCCTGAGATTTATTTTAATCTTTTGTCATCTCAGGGAGTGGAAAACATGAATTTTCCAGGGATAATGATTAGAGAGTAGGTGTGTTTATTACTGGCATATGTTGTGGCATACATTATTTTACACAGTTATATTTGAAGGGAATACTTTGTTAACTTATGGGCTACTTTGCTTCTCTGTCGGATCTTGCTCAAAGTAAATAAATAATAAAATGCCTTTATATGTTTTTGAGATATATGTTCTCTTCTAAAAATGTTAATGACATGAATCTGTGTGCTCTGCAAATGCATTACCTAATTCTGTCCTTCCAGTGACTCTGAGTCTAGGGGAGGTTCAGTGCCTTTCCAGGGTCACACAGCGAGTAAGTGGTGGAACAGGAATTTGGACTCCAGCAGTCTTGACTCTGGATCCTGGCCTTTTACCACCATAACATTAAGTTGAAGTGCACAAACACAAGACCGAATTCATTAAGCAGTGTGAATGAACTGATAGAGAATAGACTTTGTTAGGGATTTGTTTTTATATAAAATATTGTGGGTGCTAGAAATTATTTAAGTGAGAACAGAACTGGACTTTTCTGTGGGAGAAAAATTGAGCAGTTTTGTGGGGCAAGTATTTCCACTTCCTTTTTAGAAATATGTACCTGAGGCTTAGAAACAATTGGTAGACTATAGAACAGGCTGTCCTTGGCATTATTGACCTTATCGTGGTGTTACAAGACAGGCTAATGTAAAACATGAAAAGTCCTGACTATAAGTTGCACAAAAAAGGTATTTGTATTAGGCTTTGAATTAGGCTTTGAGTTTTCCTCTAGGTTAAACTGAAAAAAAAAAAAAAAAAAAAATCTAGTCCTAGCTATTATAGATACTTCTGGCTTTTGTTTTAGAGATTTTGCTTCTTTATATTCATTTTCATATTTTTGTCACTAAAGCAAATAAAGGAAGCCACACATAGCTAAAGTGAAAGCCACTTCAAGGAGACGTCACATGAAACATTTTGAGGAGGGAGTTATGTGGTTTCATTGTAACATTTTAGATGCAAATACGAATTGTTTTGAGATTAGGATTTTTCATTTACCGTTTATAATTTCTGTACTGTGATGGATGTTTAGGACCAGCCTTGTTTAATTTTCATTTGGATGTAATTATTTAAAAGAGTGATGATTCAGATTCAGAATTTTAATGCTTCTCTGAGGCAGGTGATTAGAGAAATTTATTTCTTTATTCACATGATTACTAAACACATTTCTGATCCAGCTGATTTTGGTTGACTGAGAAGTCTCGTGGTTGTGAAGCAGCTGTAGGTCTGAGGCTCAGGTGGAAAGGAAGATGAACACCCTGCCTTGACTCCCTGAGTCTGTAAATTCGTGGAGCTCCAGTTTCATACTGGGGCCTCTGGCTTTCCTTTGCTCATGGCTAATACCTCTCTCTGTAGTGGGAAAATTTATTCCCTGCTGGAATCAGCTTGGGTTCAAATTTTCTTTTCTTCTCCTTTTTCCCTCTGTGACGTTTTTGTGTACGTTGGATTTCAAACATGACCTTTTTTTGGTGGTTATTTAAAAGTGTTCATTAACAGAAGAATAAAATCAAGTAATTTTAATTCCTAAGTAGGAGTACAACTAGGGTGTTTTAGTTCTTATTTTGTTACATATATTGAAATGTAAGGTATTTCATGGCCTGAAAAAACAAAATATACATTTCAGCTTTCCTGCTGTGTGTGTTTATTTTAATTCTTGAGCCAGACCTTGTCTGAAATAAGCTTTACCTTTTAAGGAAGTTGATACTGAAATATGATTATGCCTAGTGTTTATTATTGCATACACAGATAATTTGAATGTTATTAGTATAGGGAAAAAAAACAAGGTAAGCCTGTATTCAAATAGGAATATCTAAGTAAAATAACCAATGACTAAGTATTCCATTCATTCCACGTATGAACGTGAGGAATATATAAGAAATACATTTGGATACTGTTGTTTAAAATGAGGCTTTAACTTGTGTCCTAAGAGTGAAATTGAAAAGTAGAAGATTAACATAGAGAGTGCTTCTTTTGAGAATTCCCCTGGTAAATACAACTTCTGAACTCCACTGTTTTTGCTTTTTCTTGAACTAATGAAGAAGGCTAGCCTACTTGTGGTACATTCCAGGTTCTAGCATTTTTTCTTGTGGAAGAGAGGCATGTACTTGGAGTTTCATCGTCACAACATTTGATTAGAATTCAGTTGGAATGGACATAAGTGAGATTCATTATGCGATTGCTTCTTCAAGTTCTTAAAAAGTGGAAATGTGCATTAAGTTGTTTTCTGTATATCTACTATTTTAAATAATTTTTCCCTTTCACTCTTATGTTACACCGTGTATTGTGAAATTGTGCACTTCTGTATAAGGTTTCCAACAGTGAGTTTTTGTGAATGATTTGATTTATTTCCAGAATGATAGAATTGTCTGAAATAATGTATATTTTAAATGATTATGTAATTATGTTGTAATTATGTTACAGGTAATAAAGGTGCCATCTGTTCTTGTTTGAACTTCTGTCCTTTGAAGAGATATCACCAGTAATGATATTTTGCTTTTGATTATGTGGCATGTATTTAAGATATTACTTCCTCCTGAACTGCTATCCCTACTATTTCGAGATTTTCATGAATGAAAGGAGAGAGTGGGAGAAAAAGCTGTGTTTCTTGTAGTCAGGGCAATAGTATAGCAGCTAGAAGTGGTGTTTGTCTATAGGTCACCCTTAGTTAATTTGTGTTGTCATGCAAGAAACCTTTTCATGCATTTAGCTCAAGAGATGGCATTGTGGAGAATTCATTATGTGCTTCTTCTAGCTCTTTCTGATGGAATCTGGTCTAGAATGTTGAGGTAATAGAAAAGACTGAAATGGCAGGACAACGGCACACCATCTTCATAGACCTACCTGCTTCTATTTTAGAAACACTTTACCATTCTTTTTTGCTTCTCTTTAAATTGGACCCATTTAGATTAAAATTAATCTTCATGAGGTGACTGCTTGGTTTCAGTTATTTTTATTTTTTATTTCATTTTTTATTTTTTTGTTTCAATTATTTTAAAAAATGCTTTTAAAAAAATCTCTGTGGTAATCCTTGTGAGGTGGTTAATGTGGAAACTTATTCTACTTAAGAATAATTTGTGGGTCAGAGAAGTGAAGTAATTTGTTCATGATCACAGAGCTAATCAGTAGAGAAGCTGAGATTCTCAAACAGAACACTTAAAAATTATTTTGAAAAATTTCAAACATACATAGACATTGAGAGAAGCGGACAGTTAACTCCCATGTACCTGTCCCACAAGGTAATCATCAAGATATCAGGATTTCATTACATTTGCTTTATCTTTTTTCTTCTTTTCTCTTTGCTGAATATTTTAAAGTAGATCTCAGATATCATGTTTTCAAATGTGCAAATTTTGACTTTGGGACCAACATTTTATCTCTATACCAAATTGTCTAGGTATAGAAGAGAATGACATAATATGAAGACTGTGAATAAATAGAAACCATACTTTTCTAGAAAATGGGTTTGTATCTGTAATCAGTTTCCTTGATATGGATAGTTGTTCTTCATTTGTTAATAAAATAGTAATAAAATAGCTGATACTTTCTGAGTACTGATTCTGGGCTAGGAATAGCCCCTCATGCTTCATGCATATTAGCTCATCTAATTCACAATAAACCTGTGTTGTGTAATCCTTTCTGTGGGTTCAAGTTGCTTTTTAAAAATAAGTATCTCTTTACATAAAAGTAAAATATTCTACCTTGCATTAAATTGTAATACCTTTCCCATTCCTTCTTAGCTCTATACTAATTATAGTAGCATATTGATGGAAGGATAGAAGGTTACTGCTGCTCACAAGTGTGGTCCATGGACCAGCAGCATCAGCATTGTGTGGGAGCATTGTAGAAATATAGAATCTCAGACCATCTCCCAGACCTTCTGAAGCATAATCTACATTTTAAAGAAGATCCTCAGGTGATTGAATGCATATTAAAGTTTGATAAGTCTTGGATAGCACTTAAACATGGCTCTAATTCCAATCACCTGAAAAACTTTAAAGTTACTATTACCTAGCCTTACCCCTGACCATTTAAATTAGACTCCCTAAGTGAGACCCTAGCATCTTTTTTTTTTTCTTAAGGCTCCCAGGTGATTCTTAAGTGTAGCTGGGCTTTGAAATGAGCTGGTTTAACAAGACTAGAGTACCTTTCCATCCTGTTTCCGCTACTTTGCACTGAACAAAACATTTCATCTTGTAAATTGTATATTGAAAATAATGCTATCAATATAAATGAGAGTTGAAGATGAAAGAAATTCTGGATTAAAACTGAATCGTTTTGGTGATGATAATTCATTGATAACTGTAGAAAATAATTCCCTTTTATGCAGGACTGAACTTCACTGTTCTTATCCTTCTTTGGCATAGGGAATGAAAATGCTGCTAACATTTATTGTCCGTGTTTTTGTTCCATTCTTTTCTTCAGGTGAAGAATTATACAGAGGGAAACAGGGAGATGTGGAATATCAAATGTATAGAAACTGGACCTAGAGTCATTAAATAAATTTAAGAGATTACACTGGATAGGATTCTAAGTATTTTAATTTCTTTTCTTAAATTTTTTTCTTGTGTGTACGTGGATATTTGCTTTTCTTTAAGTCAGTGTCTGTAATTTTAGGCGTATAGTTCTTTCACCTGCAGTTATCAGGTGCATAGTAAATGAGGCCCAATGAGCAAAGGAATTGCACAGAAGAGAAATGGAGTGTTTTGTGCTCCTTCCCTAGTTGCATATGGTGGGGTGGTTTAGAGCATGGACTCTGGTGCCAAACTACCTGCATTGCACTCTAGCTCTGCTGCTTATTTGCTGTGTAACTAGGGGCAAGTTAATTATGTGCTGCACATGTGTGCTTGTTTGTTTTTTAATCTGTAAAACGACAATAACAGCACCTAACTGTAGAGTTGTTGAAGTGATTAAATGAGTTTATTATATGTGTAAAGCACTAAGAAGAATGCCTGGCACTTATTAAGTGCTGTGTAAGTTTTTGCTGATAGTATTGCTATTATTAAATATTCCATACCTCAAAGAAAAAAAGGTGGCTTATATATGAAAGCATAGACTCTTAACCCAACTGTTATAACATCTGAAAGATCCATTAGGTTAAAACAAGATTTTTGTTCGGGAAAATTGGGTCCCTTGATTACACAAGAGGTTCAGACATATTCCTTATTACATTGGGTAAGTGGGTTAATCAGTCCACCCTTGACTGAAGGGTGTGTGTGTGTGTGCCAGCAACACTTATCTCACCTACACAATTAACCTTAGTTTTGTTGAAGTACTTTATATTCTTTGAATAAGAGCCACTGAAGAAATTCAACTTTTAGTCTTTAAAATAATTGCTTTCCCAAAAGCCCTCTAGTAGCACATTTGAGTATTTTTAAAGCCATTCATTAGATTAGTAGCATTTTATAGTTTGGCTTTATTTGAGGAATGGCAGTAGACATGGAGGAAATGTGGCAGACAGATTAGGAGGCAAGCACGGTAGGCCTGGAGTCATCAGGATATTAGAACTATCAAATATGGTTACTTCTTGGGGCTAAAAGATTACATTTTAGCCCATTGCCTTTATTTCACAGATGACAAAATTATGGCTGAAATGTGAAGGTTTTAATGCTCTTAATGAGAAATGCACATTGTATTTTTACTTATTTTTTAATACTTTTCACAATTAAATATATTTTATACATATATGTACATATATATGCCAAGTGTAGCAAAAATAATGTAATAGCAAGCTTGAATATTTTTCTACAATAAAACATTTTTGTGTCTATTTTTGTATCTCTTCAAAGTTGTGATTTCAGCTAACTAGTGGATTACATGCATTTCAGAATAGAATATGGTATCTCTTTTTTTATGGGCAAGATTAGGCATGTTTTTATTGGCATTGAAAAAATTGCTGTGTGAAAAGAGTGACTGTTATTTAACATTTAACTTGAAAGTTCAAATGTGTTCAAAAGAGCCCATTTGACAACAGTTCTGAGTCACAAGTATTAAAGGATAAATGAAACAAGGATTTCTTATTCTTAATCAGGGGTGGAGGAAATGACTATAAATGGTCTTTGCAGTTAAGACATCGTCTGTTGCAACAACTGTCTTTCTGGTTGGCCTGGTTTTCCCCTTTCTTCACAGAGTATTGCTGCAAAAAACACCTTATTCTGCCATTTGACTCTTCAGTTTTCTCTTGTTCCCTGCATAAAATTAAATTTTCTTGCTCTTGCTTTTGAAGCTTTGTGTAGCCTTGGTACCACCAAGCTGCTGCCTCTGTTTTTGTTTTGTTATTCTCATCTTGGAGACTTGTTCACTGGTACTCAGTATCTTTGGAAGGGTTCCCTCATTTCATGCCAGATGACAACAAATGAATCCCACTCCTTGGTCCTTTTATAGTTAGCTTTTGGGGGAAGAAAATTTAGAGAGAGAAAATGAAAAAAAATTGTACTCTCAACACTGAAGTTGGAATGGCATTCACTCCCACTGATGGACTTTTTGGTCCCTGCTGATATTTTTAAGCCTTTAGGGTAGGGATTGCTTTTCCTTGCATTAGCGATGTAATAATGCATGCCAAGGTAACACCCAATACTAATTGACTGTGAAATGCTCTTGTGTTTGTTTTAACAAACATCTGTAGTTTCTGAACTCTGTTTTTTAAAATATAATTCTCTAAGTCAATTGTACTAAAAGACTTGTGTTTCTACCTTTTACTTGAGTTAAAAATACATAAAAAAATAAACATGTAAGGACATGTTCATCTCTGTAGATCTGTTGTCCTGGTGTTTGTTTATAAGCATTACCGACTGTAACATATAGGTGAGAAAACTGAATCACAGTTTTGGATCACACAGATTACTTACAGACTTTGAAGCACAAATCATGTACTGTATAAGAGTCTTATGATAGCTAGTAATATAAATCACATCAAAACCATATTGTCTTGTAACTGGAAGTCAAAAGGGTAGATGTGACTTGGAACATACACATCAGAGTTCTCCTCTTTTCCCCTCTTTGATTCTTTCCTTAGTCGACTTTAAAATCATGCAGGCTTTTTCCAAGTAATGATACCCGCCAGGAAATCCAGACTTACGCAGTCTTTTCACTAGAGACCTCAGAATAGGCCTGACCTAGTATCCATCAAAGTCCATATGATCTCTCTTAAAAGATTCTGATCGGATCATATGCCCACTTTTGGATTAGTCATTGTGTCAAGGTCTGATAGGCCAGCTTACTTACAAAGTAATAATAGCCTAATTACGAATTAGAATATTGTTTGTTGAACTCAAAATTGAAATGAAGAAATAGCTGATTGTGTCCTGTTTTGGTCAAACTCTTACAGCCTGTAGCATTGTCCTTTAACTACTGCAAATATATTTCTAAGAACCTTAACCAATCAATCACCTAGAATCCGAGCCCTCTCCAGTGTAGGAAACACATTGAAATATTATTATTATTATTATTTGAATATGCCATTGAAACTATTCAATGCCGTGCTGATTTGTTTTTAAACTATCATGTTCCTTTAGCACCTGTACTGTTATAATATCAATATAATATGGAAGTAAACAATTTAGTTTTAATTGGTTATATTTCAAGGTAGCTGTTCTTGGGTAGTTTACAGGGAATGCCTCCTTAATGCTAGTACTAATCTCAAATGTGAACTCTTGTCATCACAATTTGGGGTAGCTACTTCTGGATTTTTTTTAATCTGCACTGTGTATATAAATTCTTAATAGTTTCTATAAGATAGAATACTATTTTCTGATCTTGGTCTTAGATTGAATGATTTTTGTGTACTCTTCAGTAATACTAGTTAGTTTATACAACTTATAGCTGGTCTAGAAATTTGTTGAAATTATGGAACACTAAACAAATGCTTATGGGTTTGAATGAACCTTAAATGGGGCACCTCCACTAATTTATAGACTTTCCTTGGAGACATGCCAAACAGCTAAAAATCAATAGATTATAACTTTAGTCACATTTAAATAACATATCACTAGCTTTTAAAAGTGTTGATGTAATGTGTTCCTCATTCTTTTGGGGGGCTACACATTATTTGAAGGAAGGTAAGATAACTTTCTTTCTGTTATTTTTTCTTTAAGCCAGGCTGCTTTTTTCAATCTGCTGTAACTCTGAGAGGAAATTCTTTGCCTTTAAAAGCTCAGTAGCTCATAGGAAATTCTCTCAATGTGTGCCTGCTTTTAAAATAAATTTTTTTCATTATGTTCTCATTTGCTGCCAATTTAAAGATTTTTTTTTACATTTTTGTTGAGAGATTGCTTGTCCAGCATATATGGACCTAGTATACCTTAAGAGATGTGGAAGCCTGAGTAGAACAATTTAGGAATATAGAGCATTTAGAAAAAGTGAGAATCTCCAAACTAATTATTATTGTGCATTTCTTAGATTCCAAGTCCTTTTTTGTGAAGTTGCATGCGAGTGGTAATGTACAGAGGCCAGAACTTTGGACTGTCAGAATTCTCTTGAATTTATAGTGGGTTTTATGTTCACATTGAAAACAGTAAGAGAATGCTATTAGATTCAAGTATAAGGTTTTAGAGACCCTAACTTTAAAGAAACCTATCAAATCTTAACGTCTTCCATCTTCAGCTACAAAAGAAACTTATTTTGTTAATGGAAGATACCTATCATATTTCTGTTCTTGGTTATCTGTTGCATATCTTTATGTTAGTACTATGTAGTAGATATACAAATACTAGTTATTGCAATACTAAGTATTCATACAATCCTAAAAATGTAGTTTTAAGAAGCCTAATAATTTTAATAAGGCTCCTAGATTAATGGTTTATTTTAAGATTGGTTAGGTAACTATGATGCCTACTTCTTACCAATTTGTCCTAAATCTAAATACATTATTAAGCCTGTTTGCTTACTACTTTCATGATTTCTTTCAAAAATATTTCATTATTCAAGGAAGGTTAAATATTTCTCTGTGTTTCATGGGAAAATCTTTTTTAAAAAGATTTAATATTGAAGTTCCTTTTCTTAAGTATGCTGTAAACTTATTGAAAAGGAATAATTTAATTTGTGCTGGGTTTTCCGAGGTCAGGTCTTTTAAAAGCAAATGTGAGTAAGTTATTTTAGTAGTTGAACTTTTTTCCTACCATTCAGTGGTTTAAATTTTTCTGAATCCACTTCTTAAAAATGCAAATCCAGTATTTATTCTAAAGCATGCATGTATGCTCTTTATTAGTGGGCAATTATATTCCAAAATTGCTTTGATGTTTTAATTAAACTATTTTTTTAGAAAATGAGAAATAATAATAGTCAACATTTGTTAAGTGATTATATGTATCAAGTACTGTTCCAACCTATTTTCCATGTAGTAATTTATTTAATATACAGAACAACTCCAAGAGGTAGGTACCATTATTATTTCCATTTTTCAGATGAAGAAACTGAGTCAGAGAGACTAAGTTTCCAAGGTCATACAGTTTGTAAGTGGCGACATTGGGATCTCAGCCCAGAGTCTGTGGTTCCAAAGACATCAATATATGACGATTATGCCCTGTGCATCTCAAAAGACTATGATTGCTGAGATTGTCAGCAAGTTGATCAGCAAGTGAACCAAATCCACAAAAATCCAGTTCATTAATTAGCATTCTCTGATTTTGCAAAAAAAGGACAATATTGTCAGTATCGAAATATTATTTATATGGCAAGTAATATTATGTCGTGTATTTAACTGTGACGTTATTTCTGTGTTTAATTTTGAGCCTCCTATTTTAATCATGATCATAGAAATCTGTCTAAATCTAAAGGATGACAAAATATACTAGAAGATATCAAATGAAACCATATAAAGAGTTTGAAGAGACAGAGACTGTTTAGTCTAACATTTAAGATTGTGAGTAGATAAGGACATTCGTTTGTCTGATAACTTCACAAATACATGAAATTGAAGGAAAATTTTTACTATCTTGATTATGGATTCAATTAGTAGATATTACATCACTTTACCATTGGAGAAATTGAAGGGTCGTATGTCTGTGTGGTTGTGGTTATGGTTGTGGTTGTGTGTGTGCGTCTGTGTGTGTGTGTGTGTGTGTGCATGTGTGTGTGTGTGCATGTGTGTGTGTGTTGGGAATACTGACATGAGGAGTGTCATGACCATGAGGGATGACCTGGTTTTATTTTGCTGAGGACTGTTTGGATGGCTTTGTCTAGCTAACTGCAGTCAGATTTTTATGGAAAATGACTGGAAAGTTGGGAAGGTTTACTACACGAGAGAGGAGAGACAAGAGGAGGGTAGGGTAAATGCCCTGAGGAGTGGACCATTAAGGAAAAAATATTTAAAGAAGATTTTAAGGATACTTGCTTTGTTATATGTGAAATGATTCATTTTATCTTCCCTCAAAAACTTTTGTAAAAATTGATTTTATTTGGTTAGTGCTTTTGAAGTTAAGTTTGTGTTTTTCTCAAATGCCTAATAAAAGATGAACCTCTGGGAGGGGAGACTGGCTGTAGGTGACAGCCACAACCAAGAAAGCCCACTTACATCCAAGTTACAGAGGTAGAAATTTCTTGATAATGTTTTTAAGTACTAATGTAACTGTAACATACTTGAGAATAGTTATAAATCTGTATAAATACTTAGGTTACTTTAATAATTGAAGCACCTTTAAGATTTGATTTCTTATCAACATTTGCATTTTTTCCTGTTTTTGTTTTGGTTCATGACCTCTCTTCTCTATTTTGTTTCTGTCCTCCGGCTATTAGAAGAGTTTTAGAAGATAAATGAATGACCTTTTAAACTCAGTGGTACCCTCACTGGTAGAATTTATTTAATACAATGCACTGTATTCTAACCCTGGAAAAAGATTACCATTTATAAAACAAATCCCACTCAATTTTGTCTGATAGATTTGGCAATTCTTTATAATACAAATGGTGAAAATGATTTCTAAAAATGTAAAACCACATGTATTTATTTGAGATGAGATGAGATGAATCCAATGGGGTAATATAGTCTACCTAGTAAATAATACTAAGTCTGTTCTCAATTATCTCTGATTTGCTTGAAAAATTTGGTAATATTATGAATAAATTGGAGAATATATACAAATTTCTATGGCAGGTTCATCTAGTTTCCTCCAGATATCTATTCTTACCTTCCATTTTAGTAATAATAAAACTCTGGTTTTAGCTCAGCACCTTGCTGCCTACCCAGAAAACCTACATTTCTGTCTCCTTTATAGACAGGTGAATGCATGTAACTTAGTTCTTTTGAGTAGGTAGAAGTTGAGGTATTGCGTGTTACTTTGAGAAGTAGCCTTAAAAAGGAGGGGTAACACATTTCTTTTACTGATTTCTTTATCTTGCTTTCTGGAACACAGGTGTGATGGCTGGAGCTCTGACAGCCATTTTGGATGATGAGGAGAAGAATCACATTCTAGAGAATATGAAGCAGTCAGCTAAAAGGAGTCTGGGTCCTTGATGACTGTGAAATTTCCCACCTTGACTTGTTTTCTGTGAGAGAGAATTGTACTTCTACAATGTAGTAGCCATTATTATTTTGGGTTTGTCAAATGCATCTGAATCTAATTCTAACAGTTATAATTCCCTTCCCATACAAAAAAGCTAGTGAATATGATCTTTTTTGGATACTTACGGCTCCATTCCTATGGGCTTATTTCTGCATCCTGCATGAGAGACTCTGATTACCACATGTAAATATCAGTGAACAATGAGAAGCAACAAAGTACATATAGGAGAAAGCATGAACTTGTCTTTGAATTCTGCTAATTATGTGATTTTGGTTTAGTTATTTAACCACATTGAGTCTCAGTTTCATTTTCTTTAAAACTATGGTTGTAGTATTTTCAAAAGATTATTGTTGAATAAATATAAACGCTTGGCTCATAGTGTAGCACACAGTGGGCTCAGAATTTACATTTGTTACTTCCTGTTTTTCCTTTATATTAGAGGATCTGAGATCATGTCAAATGACATATTCCTCTAATGGCACTGAGGAAATAAAGAAGCCAGAAAATGGAACACGTTTAGTCTATTGGCAGGAAAAAAAAAAAGGCAACGGAAACTTATGCCAGGTAGGATAGTCATCAAAGGCTACAAACCAAAGATCAGTCATAGAACGCTACAGACGGAAAGGTGATTCAAGAATTCAGTGCACTGTGGAATGAATATCGGGTTTTTAGAACTTAGAATTTATGTTTTAAGGCAAGTTTCAGAACTTTATATAGAGAGAACAGCCACTTAATTGACGTAAGTTAAGATTTCTTTCACTAAGTAGGACTGTGATGTTTAAATGAAAAATCAGTCAAATCAAGAGCTAGTTATGTCTAATTATGTTTTGAAAAACTACATATAAAATATGTTGTCCTGCTGCAGAGCAGTTTTTATAAAAGAAGAGAATAATGACTTATAATGAAGGTATCCATTCTGATAACCTGAAGTAACAAATTGGAGGAATTTTTGTATTTTGCTTCCAATCTCTTTCTGATTCAAATGAAAAATGTAGGAAGCATCTCATAGGGAATACTTTTATTCTTTTAAGAATATATTGAGTTAGATATTTTTTATTAAATTACTTAAGATGATAAATGTTAAAAGAGGTATTTTAGTGGCTTGTAGTATTCACAGCAAAGAAGCAACTTAAGAGTTATCATTTTGAAAATTAAATCTTGGTAACTTGGCAGATAATATCTCCTTAATTAAAAAGTGATAAATTAAAAGCCAAAACCTGTTCTTTAAAATCAACATATGTTGAAATAACTACAGTGATGTTGCCAGTACAAGTGTTGGATAGTGTAATGCAAACATATTTTTGCAAATATCTATTTCCCTTCAGTTTCTGGATTGTGTCCCAGTTTTAAATGTAGGGTAGGTGATGAAATTGTGAGGCATTAAATGCACTTAAAAATTGCAAGTGCATTCTCTTTTCTCTCACAATTACATGACAGCTTCTGACTACTCTTTCCTGCTATACAGTAATGACTGTAGTCTCCTGGTATTTGTTCCTCAAGTTAAGCCCTCCTTAGAACAAGAGCTTTTGGGATCAGTTCCCCCATTTTTCATGTGTTCATTAATCAGCTAGAGTTGCGTTTAATTATTCGAGCCTTCATATTCACAGCCATTTAAAAGTTAAGTTTAATAGAGCTTTAAAAAATCTAACAAGATGTATCTTATATAACTTTATTTTCATTAAAAATTGTTACTAAAAAAGCTAGCATAGCCATTTGCTTATAATAAGTCATGCTTCCTTCTAGGAATTTTTAAAGTTTGTTTAATGGGACTCCTGAGTAGACAGCTGTGCAGTCTGAATCGCCTTAGACTGAAAATATTTCAGATGTAAGTTTCTCCCAACATGGAGTGCTCATCTCCACATGTACTGGGAAAGAGGCTGGTTGGGAAAGTTAGAGCTGGGATGTTCTCTTGTAACTCAAAACAACATAAACAGAAATGAAAAGAATTGCATAAAATCTCTCAGTCTACCATGTTTGCAGATGTTTGCAGCTATACAAATAGGAACATTAATTTGAACCTTCAGAAAATGAACCTTCTTCTAAAAATACATCCAGGACAAGAAGATACCTCTCCATTTGCTTTACATCACATCATCATTGCAATAGACAGATGCGGTATTATACAACTGTACACTTAAAATGTGTACAATTTTTATTAATGTCACCCCAATAGATTTAATAAAATTAAAAAAAAAATGAACCTCATTGGTATATCCCAGAGATTAATTCCATGCATTGGACTCTCTAATACTTGAGAATTTCTTGATATAAAAACTAAAGGATAAATGTTTATTATAGAAAAGAATTCATTCTTACTCATGGGATTTTTTGGAATAAAGAATGATGAAACTTGAGGAAAATGCAAGAATTTGAGAGGTCTAGATGAAGGGTTTGGTTAGATAAGAAGAAGAGAAGGCAAGAAGAAATAAACTTTTGCTCTTCTCAATAACTTGCCTTACATTTTGGTTTACATTTTAAAAGCGTTCTTTATGTATTTCTCCCATCTTGTGCAGCCAGAATATTAATATGAGAAAGACACTGGTTTTGCCTACCACTACTTTTTAACATCTCCAGTGGTGATTATACTCATTTTTTTTTTTTATGTTTTGATTGTCTTTTATACATTTTGTTCTTTGTTTGCTATTTGTCTCTATCGTATTAAGCTACACATTTTATTTTTTTAAATTATAATTAAATATTACTTGAAATTTCTTCATAGAATGATTGGCAGCTTAATTTTTCCATTTTACTGAAAGAGGAGCTATTTTAACTTTTTCATTTTATACAGAATCTCTGTACATTAAAAAGTGAATGATTGTTCATCCAATTTAACAACCAAAACAATTCATGAAATGTTAGTGCTATAAGAATGTAAAAATAGGATTCTAGATATTTTGTTTTAGAGATTTGCTTTTACTTCTTAGATAACGTCTCTTCTCCAAAGTAAATTATTCTATTAACTATTCACAAAATAATATTCGATAAGTTCTAGCTTTCTTTTGTATGTCTCATATCGTGTAGAGCTATAATTTTTACACTTTCAATGAAAATGAAATTGAATTTATTGTAAAGATCCATGTTATACAATTGCAATATTTGCATCACACAATAAGTATGCTACGTAGATGTTTATCTTTTTGATCATATATATATAGTTCAAGAGAGTGTAGCTGAAATCAAAAGTGTGATCTTTTTTACTTTTCTCATTCACTTAGCTAAAGCAAATCTATATATATTGATCTTTTCATATAGGCTGTGGAATACAGAATTAAATGTTTGAATCTGTTGAATCATTAGGATAAGTTGATGAATACATACATTCTTTTTAAAATAAAACTAGCATATTTTTGAAGTATTTTTCTTATTAGATCAGTGTAAGAATATCCTATAGAAACACTTAATTGTTTTATACATTAGAGAACAGGATCTCCTTTGGTTGCCTCTGACTGCTAACCATTCTTGGGAAGACTATAATAAAAATCAGTCAACAGAATAAAGTCTATTCTTATGCAGGCGCATCTGGATCTCTTTTTAAAAAATATACAGTTGAAATTTTTTTAGGGCTCTACACACAAATATATATTTTTTTCTTTTAGCTTCTTTATTTTATTCTCAGGCGGGGTCACATTTCTTGTAATTAATGTTCCAGTTTGCCAAGTTTTCTTTGAATCCTAGAACAAGATGAAGTTCATGGAACCGTGAAGTGTCACTGCCCTCCCCATTTCGCTCACCAACACACAGACATTTTGCCTTTTGGGTTTCAAGTGTTTATATGAAACCTACATCACAGTATAACCACTTCAGAGCTGACTGCCCCCACTTCAGAAGTCATATTTCTTATATTCTATTATTTATGGGTTATTGTCAAGTAGAAAGCTTTGTCATTTTATAATATTCCCGGCAACAAAGCCCCTTACAACCGTAAGCCACAGGAAGTACCAAGATAACACCTGATATGTAGTATCTTTTTTCCCTTTCTGTTCCCTTAGCTTTTATAAATCATAGATGACAGAGGCCTTGCTCTCAAAGTGCAGAAAGGGAATGGCAGAAGAATTTTGTGCTGGGTCTGGGAGAGTTCTTTATGTAAAATCCTGATCTCTTTTTCTGAGAATTACCTTTCTCTCACTAGTGTAAAAGTTTTAATCTCATGTGTATGTGTACAACATTTTACATTTCAGGAAGTATGATTTAATGAATAATGAAGCATTTTGTGGATAATAATTTTTGACTAATAAATTTTTTATCAAAAATAATTCTGAAATACTATGTAAAAGGGGATTTTGTGAACATTCTATATGCCATATATCATAACGAAACTATACACTATCGTGCAATAACAGTAACACAAACTATTAGACTTTTGTATAATAGTTTCTCTCATTTTTAAAATCCAAGATTACTTTGGCTCAGGTATAGTCATCTTGGAAGAAAATAATTATTTAAAATTCCATTTTAAAGCATGAACAGTTTTAGATGTAAAAAAAAATTACATAAAAATCTTGAAAGATTACTTTTAATTTCACATTCCAGGCCAGACTTTAGGAGCCCTTGTAACATGTAGACATGAGTCATTACAAGATGTATTAAGTTGTTTGGGACACACCCAATAGATGAAGTGGCCCCAACATGTGTAAGATGTACCTAGGAAATTCTCCCTTGATTATTCCATTACCATTGTGCTTTCTTTATCGTTCATTATTTTTGGATAAAAGATTCAATATCCATAGTAAGGATTCACATGGTGAAGTAGCCGTTTGTGTCCTTTAATGAAAACTAATTTACCATAGAATTGGCGTATAGATATCATTTTTAAAGAAGAGAAGTGTATCTTTAAAAAAGCAGTGAATACTTCAGTTATAACATCATTGGTTACTTTGGTCTGTGGAAAAGCATCGAGCAGAATTTTTGCTCCTCAGGAAGACTTCACATACCAGGCAGGCATTGAGTGTCCAAGTGTTGGCCCTGAGGCACATCTGGTAGATTTAGAAATGTACAAGAAAATTCCAACCAAAAAGTGTCACGGAGTTGGCCATATTTTAACCTTTTAACGATGCCAGTTATAACTACATTTTATAATCAAGATAGTCATTAGTCGTCACATAATTGAGACAAGCCATTTGCTACGAGAAAACTTTTTTTAGGGCGTTAGCTTGTCCATCTGTAGACATTAGAGTTCGACTAAAGAAGGTTCATTTTCAGCTGATAAGTCAGCTAACCATGGTGACCTATGTGGTTTCCTAGGTTTGTGCTGCCAAACTACATTCTTAGAATTGTTTTGCAGAGGTAAAAGCCCAGAAACACTGGAAATATGGCAATTATTCATCCTCATTTCAACATACTCTGTGTTCAAGTTCCCTCGGATCAGAAAAAGCCAAGCTATAATCACACATTCACTGGGGTAAAAGTTTACGAGGCAGTGTTCTACCCTCAGACATTCTTGTTTTCCTTGTAATATAGGGTCATTTGTATAAATACAGTATGCCAACAAAATCTGGTTTTCTTCAATTTGAAATGAAATTAGGGCAGTGATTTCTTTTAATTCCATTGCAGAATCTTTGAGTGTACACTCTATTATGTTTTGCTGGGAAAAATGTGTTTGCTGGAAAAATATATGTTTAGTAGCGCTATAATACCAACAATACCATCCTCAGAGTCAGTACTTCGGAGGAGAGAAATGGTGGTGTTGTCCCTGAGATGGTCAACAAATGCTCATGGAGGGGAGGTGATCCAGGAGAGGAAAAGCTTTCTCCTTGACTCATATTCCTCTCCAGCTCTGAGACCTTGCACTTATTGTTTCTGTCTTGCTTATCTGTGCCATATTTCTCACATATCAAACTAAAAGAGATGACAATAACAAAACAAACAAAAGAAATGAGAGTACACATTCACAAAATAAACAATCCGTATGAAATAAAGAGAGTTGGATTTGGTTCTTTAGTCAGTAATTGTATAATGCATGAGATGTCACTTTCAGAATTAAGGTAAAACTTAGAGCAAAGAGAACAAACTGTAGCTTGTTTACTTTTTGATTTGCTCCTACTGAATATTTTTTCTTTTGGGTCAGAATATGAGTCTTTTTGTGTTCTTTTGTTCTGAGAAGTGAGGATGGTAGTGGATGCACAGCCCATATTCCTTGACTTTTTATGTTGCTCATGTATCCGTTATTACTGTTGGTTTCTTAGTGGAATTTTTTCTTTCACCCTTACTTTGGCTTTACCTCCAAATGCCTTCTTCTGTTGGCTGAAATCTAGCACTGTAATTTGTGGCTTTCCGGAGAGGGAACCTCCGTGGTCAGGTGGAGGAGGCAGGCCGCATTCCAGCTCTGGAGTGGTAGGCGTCCCAGACAGAGCGCTGATTCTGGAGTGAGTTGGGTGTTGGGTGAAAGTTGGCTACTAATTCAAGCCTCACCTGAGGCAGTATATTTTAAATAGAAAAGTGCCCTCTCTAATTAGCTGACCCAATATGCAATTAGATTAATGACAGCCAACGGATTTAGAAACCTGTTCCAGAGTGAACTAACCAAAGAATAGATGTTCCAAGGACATGACGAAGAGCTAATTTTCCTGCATTAAAGAATTTGTAGTTTTACCTTTTGTATTTGTGGTGGACTGCCTCATCACCTTATGAAGGTGAAGCACATTCTCTCTTTTGGAAGGCAGAGTTAAAACTTCCTGAGGATCTCCTTGGAAAAAAAAAATCTTACTTAAAGTTACCTTTCCAGTAAATCCTATGCTCTCAAAGCATTGTGTGAAGCTTTGAAATTAACTGGTTTAATTGATGATAAAGTTCTCAGGTACTGGAGGTGGATGAATTTCCATCATTTAAGAATCACTGAATATATGATCATTTTTGTGAATCACGAAAAACACTCAGAGTAACTATTTGGTTGTTAGGCTAGATGTATTTTAATGATAATTAAATATGTGTTCTCAAAAATTTTTATACTGTTAGATGCTAGAAGAAGATATGTATAAAAGTTAAAACTTTATATCATCATTGATATTTTCTACCCCACCCCCAAACTTTTGATAATCTTTTGTCTTCTGGTTTTGAATGATTTCATTCTGAAATTATACTTCAATAGAAAGTTTTGATGTTACTAATTTTATTTTATTTTCTCAAAAGTATATAGTTTACCTTCTTCTACCTTTTATATGATTGTTATGATTTTTCCTTCATACTTGTACTCTAGAAGAAGCATATTCTAGGCTTTCTCATTAATTAGCCTGGCAATCATGGAAACAGATCATTATAATTCAAATTTTAAATATTTGTTGATTTTCTAGAAAACGTCAATTACGATGAAAAAGAAGCCATTTAAGTTCATTCACATTTTTTCCTGAGGTGTGAAACATAGTTTCTGCAAACTGCAATTCAAGGATGCAGACTGTAGTATTTGATTTCATTTGATCACCTCTTAAAAATGTGACTAAAAATGGTAGAGGATGACAGAACGAAAGAATAATACCTTTCGTGGTCTCAAATAGTCCAATTTTCAAACACGAACTTTAAGGTTCACATGAACAAAAATTAACTATAAAGCAGTCAAGCTGCTTGAAAAGCAGGCAGTTTTTCTCACCTAGATGCTGAGAAACCTTTTCTGAGTCATTCCAAACCACTGGGATCATTTGCTCTGATTTCAGATAAGCAAAATAAAATAAACTCTTAACCAAGAGACTGGTTCTGCTGTCTCTTGTTCTTACTCTGAAAAGCCTGAATGTCTCAGGATCTTTGAATAGAGCTCATTGTTTATTTATTGTGCTTTTCACAAGTGCTTGTAACTTCACTCATGTTTTACTAATAGCTTTCTTCTGAAGCGGGTTGATATTTCAGTTAATTTTCAATGGCCTCAATGTTTTTCCTTAAATTGGGCCAAACCTATGGGCCTGTTTAAAGTTAGTCTCATATAAATTGTAGCATATAAAAATAAGGAACGTTTATTAGAGATTTTTGAATTTGTTTTCCTAAAAAAATGTAAGGTCAAAGAGAATTTTTTCTTTCATATTCTTTAATTATTTGTGTTGGTAAATTAAAGAAATGGGCATAGTGTTTTGAACCTGTAGACTTTGTAAATTTTTATGTTAAAACCCACTAGGTGTAAAAATATATATATTTATTCATTTTAAAATATAATATTGTTTAAAATTTTAGCATGACAAAGTTAGAAGATTGATCAGTGATTTTTTTTTTATCCAGATGATGTTGAACACCCTATACAGCATTCTCTGCTTAGACTTTTTATTGCATTAATTTTAAAAATCATAAGTGAAAACTTTTTTATCTATAGAAACAAAACTAAAATTGAAACTACAGGTGAATGTGTTCCTTATACCAAGAATTAAAACTTAAAAGTTACAAGGCAATATTGGCACAGAAATGGGCACCAATAGGCAAAATCCAAAAACAGGTTTAATATTGAGTGAAACTTAAATATAAAATGACATTTTAATTAAATAGAAAAAACGCGGATCATTAAAAAATTATATGGCATAACTTTTAGCCATATTCGATATCATGTATAAAAACAAATTCCAAATATATTAACATAAATAAAACTGAAAAATAATTTAAGTAAAAATATTAGGAGAAAACATAGACTATCCTGATGAAAGTGGTCTTCATAAGCTTGCCAAGAAATTTTGATCCATAATGCAAAGATTGAGGATTTGGTTACATAAAAAGTAAAACATTCTCATTTGCAAAAGACATCATAAACAAAGGAAGAAAAATATTTGCAAAAAATATGGTAGACAGAAATTAATATAATTATTATGTAAAGGCTTCAACACATTGACAGAAAGAAAAAACAAAACAATTTGGAAAGGATATGAAGATGTGGCAAAATGCGGATATGGCCAGTAAAGACTTATAAATGTGCTCAACCTCTTGAGAGATTAGGGTAACACAAATGTAAATAGTAATATATTATTTTTATCCCATCAGATTGGTCAACTTAAAAGGACTTATAATATCTAATACTAGTAAAGATGTGAGGTAATTGATATTTTTATAGTCTGTTGATAAGAATGTGAATTTTTTACACCTGAAATGTACATCACAGTGATCCTATCCTTCTAGGAATCCATCCTACAGAAAATGCCAGTACATAAGGATTAGAAGGATGTCTTTTGTTAAAAAGCAATATATTGTTAATATAAGTTGATTGTTAAAAATGTATTTTTATCAATTAAAAATCAGTGAAAACTTTTGAATCAAATGTAGTATACTCGAAGTATGGAATATCATGCAGTTATATTAAAAATAATTGGCAGATAGCTATATCCTTGGGAAAATGTACATGATATTTTTAAGTGAACCAAGGAAATGTGTATATATAAAAATATGTGATCATGTATTTTATATCTTTTTTTAATAAAAACAATTCATTAAAATGTATACATTGTATATTTTTGTGTATACATAGTCAAATTATGGGTATTTTCCTTAGAGTGGGTTAATGCGAGATTATTGGAGAGGTAGAGGTAAAAATAATATAACTTTTAAAGTACCAATACACCTTTAAATAGAAATTTTGACCATTTTACTTTTAGAAAGCATGTTATTTTGAAATGAGTCAAAATTACACATCTGTGAACAAATTACTACTGAATTTAGAGGCAAATATGTAAAACTGTATATTCTGCTATTAAGCTGCTTATCACAGGAAAATGAAGCCCTTCTTGATCATGAAACATCCTTCCAGGGTTTCTTAACTAAGGGATGAGTTTTGAAGTGGGATGTAGCTTTGCATAGCACTCAAACTATATTTAATGGCCGCTCCCAATTTTTAAGTGAGACATAAATTTGGCCCTAAACTTTCCACTTGATATCTGCACTTAGTTTGTAATTCTGCCTTAGAGTGGTTCAGGAGGCCCTTATTGCCTTGCTCCTAAGAGGCAGTGGCTGAGTGAGCATTTTTGACTTGTCGTGTTGGGCTCTGTCTTGCTGACAAAGGGACAGATTATTCTCATGGCTCTGAGACTTCTCCTTTTGTCAAGTGAGAATGATAATAGTGAAAATTAACTGATTAATACTTTTAGATTATTTGGAGCTCTGTATAAAAACATATGGTAATGACAGAAAAGGCACATTCTGTTAATTATCTTCTTGTTAGTGGATGCTATAACAAACTGTCATACAGATCAAGAGCTGTTTATTACTCTGGTAGTATGCTAACAGAAAAGTTTGTCCTTGTTTACGGGATTATGTAATACTAAGATGCTTACAATAATATATCATTGCAGCTCGATCTTCTTATAGTGTTAGAGTTAGAAGGGACCTTGAAGATGAGGTGATAACTACATTTTAAAAATAATCAACAAAAAAGTTGAAAATCAACAAAATTTGAAAATCACATGATATCATGTATATGTGAGATATAGACCTAAAAACAACAAAGAGAACAAACAAACAGATTCAAGGACGTGGACAATAGACTAATGGTTACCAGAGGGGAGAGGAGGAGGCAGGATGAGGTAGGTAGATGGGCTAAAAGGGGTCAAATATGTGGTGACAGAAAAATATCTAGCTATGGGTGGTGAACATACAATGCAATATATATATGCCTTACTGTTGAATTGTACACCTGAAACTTACTGGATTTCATTAACCAATGTCACCATAATAAAAATAAATAAATTAAAAAAAAAATAACAGATAAACTGAGGAGGTGAATTCCTTGTCTGTGGGTACACAGCTGGTTAATGACAGACCTGGGACTTCATTTGAGCAACCTGCTGGGAAGTATTTCTGGCATAAATGAATTAATCTCGTCACTCTCAGTGTAGGGCTCTTTTATAGCATCTACACATTTTACTTAATGTTTCCTAATCATGCATGGAACAAATATTATTCAGAAGTCTAGGCAGTCTTTACCAGTGAGATTACAACATAAAAGAAAAGGTGTACTCTTTTAAAAGCTGGGTAGCTTTGCTTTCATTTTTTTGTTTTATGTCTTTTATACTGAAATTTCTTTGAGATTTTTTTATACGCTATGTTGAATGGACCAATTGTTGCAGAAAACAAGTAATAGTTACTTATTCATATGTTTTATTTTGATTGCACCATTAGCTTGTTCCCTTGTGTTCATATTTAACATATAAATATATATTAAACTTTTTTTAAAGGAAACATGTTACTTGGAGTAAGCACTATATCATTAAATATGTACAACAGTAAAGAGTAATTTTTAAAATATGTAAACCGTCCTTTAAAATCCTAATAAGCAGGATTACTTTTCCTAGAATTGAGCGTGGTTGTTGCATTACTTGAGTGAAGAATGATAAAAGAAATGGGTGGTGCAAACACTAATTTCACTGGAAACCTTTGAGTGAGGGCATCTAATGAATAACAAGTGGTGAGTATCATGTTTTTGATATTAAATGAATTGAGCTTTGTAGTCTCAGTAAATTTTGGACATTCGATGGCATGAATGCTTGCTTTATATATCACTGTGTGTGTGTGTATGTGTGTGTAGTCATATAAATGAGATATTGTATATACAAATTTATGTATATATTTAAATTTATAAAGTTTTGTTTAAATATGTTTACTGTGTTGGCATTTGAGATGATTCTATTTGTGATGAATGATGGTGACTTTTGTTAAGGATCTTTGAGATGGTGTAAAGTAAAATCTAATGTCTTAAATTATATCCTAAGATTGAGATACTTTTAGTTTAATACTTTAACCCCGTTATTTCTTATTTCTCTCTCTTTTTTAAACTACCAAGTTATCCATGAATAGTGATAGAAAATGATATTCTTAGTATGGAGAGAACTCAGAGTTACTTAGAGATACTCTGCTTTTGGGGAGGTGAATATACAGTTCAGTCTAGAATAACATTTAAGACCTCTATGTGAGATATTATTTTTTGTGGCATAAAGTGATTTTAAAGATTAACTTAAAAAGTAATAGAAAAAATAAAATGTTTCATCACCATGGTAACACTGATGCGCTGTTTCTAGTAGATTGTCATCACAGTTTATGTTTTTGATATGATCTTTGTCCTTTATGTGTCAGGAAAACCTAAGCCAAGATGTGTGACTTTGCCAGTCTTTGATCCAAACAGGTTTTCTGGCTACATATGTTTTATAGTGTTACTATGATTCACATCTTCCGGATACAAAGTATTTACACAGGTTGTTTGACTTGACAGCTTGAAATGTTTAACATGTATGTGCACTGATTTTACTAGTTTGTCTCAGTTAAATAAAGTTGGTAATATTTTAGCTTATTTGTCCTTATGACCCAAATTATCTCTCTCTGAAATAACAGTCAGCATGTTAGTGTGTTATCTTTTTACTTTATTTTTTTTCTTCCTCCTTAGTAGACTATGTTCCTGGGGGGCAGATACCATTATCTTAATTAACTTCATAAACCTAGTGCCAAACAGAGCTGGGCATGTATAGATATATGTAAATATAGATAAAATATAGATATAAGTATTCAATAAAAGTTTGTCAAAAGTATGCCTTTTAAAGTAGCTGTAGGGATGTGCAGGATGCCCATCTTTGATGATCAAAAAAGATAGTAGTAGAAAGTGTCTTTACCTACTAATGCTTACGACCTGATGAAAATAAGTTAGACATTTTGTTATAGAAATTATAACTCATTTACTCAGTATCAGTTATTGATGCTCACTGCATGTTTGTTACAATGGGGTGTTAAGATTAAAAAAAAAAAAAATCTGTCCTCTAGCATTTTAGAGATATGGAGGACAAAACTATAACATTCTAATATGTGAAATTAATTTTAAAAAAAGATTTCTGCTAAGGTTTAGGTATGGACAGCCAGTTATTAGGTGACTTTGAATGAAGGTTCCTTTGCCTCAGTCCAGTTTAAAACGGATTAGGAGACTTCGTGGTGCTGAATGACTTTGGGTTGCACCTTAGGGAATCCTAAATTTACCCGGGGAGCACCTTTTTGTAATGCCAGCATAGAAGGAGCTGTGGGACCTACTGGCTTGTGCTCATTTTGAGACCTGTAGGGGAAAGGCTAGAATCCTAGATTTTTGGAACTGAGAGGAACCTCTGGAGTCATTCATTGGAATCGGCCTGTCCCTGCTGAGAAAGCCCAGCAGGGATTTGACCCTACACACAATTAAGTCTGAGCAGAGCCAGTTTCTTTAAGAGCTGATTCTCTGATTCTAGGCCCTACTGCTTTGCATCAGCAGTGTACTTTCACTACTGAAGTAGTGGAGATAAAAGTAAAAACAGCCGAGCTATTAAAACAAAAGGAGCTATAATCAAAACATTACAATAAGGCGTGGAAAACTGATCAAACAAAGCAATCTGCGTGGTTTTACTTAAGAATGACTAAAACAGTATGCAGCAGACCTTCTGTGTCTAAGATTTAGGGCAGGGAATCTTCACTGCACATATCAATATTCCTGCACAGAAAAACAAGGGAAAAATTCTGTAGACGCTTCTGCCTTGGTAGGTTATGTTCAGAATTTTTGCTAACACTGGTTATGTGGGTGGGCGCTGGCATGATCACCTCTTTCCCAGATCTTTCATCCAGTGGGTTCCCCTTCCTGGCAGCCCAGGCAATTGGCCAGTACTCTCTCTACAGTCAGACTATATGATTTTTAAAAGACCTTGGGCCAGCTTCAGTCACTTTATATCGATCTGCTGATGTTACCCTGGTTAAATTAAGCAACAACCTTTATTTTGAAGCCAATTATTGATGTCTATATAATAATCACTAGGACTGGTAAGCCAGTAGGTCCCACAGCTCCTTCTATGCTGGCATTACAAAAAGGTGCTCCCCGGGTAAATTTAGGATTCCCTAAGGTGCAACCCAAAGTCATTCAGCACCACGAAGTCTCCTAATCCGTTTTAAATGGTAGATGAGTGTGATGATGATTAGTTTTGCTCCATGTCTGAGGTTCTTCATTTTGAAATGGAAGCTTATAGTTACTCTTGAACTTAGTATGTGTTAGGCACTGTGCTAAAATATATAGTATTTATTATCTTGAATAAATCTCATTGCAGCTGTTAAAGAAATAGATTAGAGAAGATAAGGGAGGCTCAGGGAACTTATCATTTCTAGTAACATTGACAGAAGGCAACCAAACTTCATTACATAGACGATAAGAGAAAACAAGGAAGTCAGCAATGTGTATTTCGTGTTTTGTTGTTATATATTATTTCATTTACTACTATCTCTGAACCAGTGATTTTTGATGTGAATTTTATAAGTTCCTAGAATGATATAATGTTTGAAAATATGAATATTATTTTTTTTCTAAAGAAGCTCTGTGTTTTAAATATATTGTTACTTCACATGTTCTTATTTAACTTCAAAACATTTCTACAGTGGCTTGATTGAAGACTTATGTTACAGAAGGGACTGTTAAGGACACATTAAATTAATGACTTAGCAGTGTTTCAGTATGAATCTTTGACTAACTTTAGCTGTAATTTTAAATCACCTAACTTTTAGGTATATGATTGTTTTTCAGTGGTGCTCACTTACGCATAAATGTAAATTTTAGCATGTCTGCAATAAATTAACTTTAGAAAACCTATCTTTTATTTTAAAAAAAAGTTATTGGGAAAGAGAGTGATTTAGTAGAAACCCTCAGAAAAATAAGACTAAAACCTTAAATAATATGACAAAGTCTCCAGAATCTATAAGAGTGACAATAACATGTGGGATTCTACCTTTAAAGAGAGAATGCACATATTCTAATTACCTTATGATTACTTTTGAGGAGTTTAACCTTAAAGCAAAAAAAGAAGACAACTGGTTTACTAAACCCTGGAATGTAATGAAAATAGTTCATTCGTCTTCTTTTTATTGCTCCTTAGCTTTCTCATATAGCCATTAGGGAATAGTAAAATGAACAAGAAGTAAAAATTGGGAGAAATGTAGACTGTGTTAGACTGTAGATGAATAACAAACTTAAAAATTTGCATACATATGATGCCTGTATTTAATTGTAGAAGCAAATATACTAGCTTATAGGTAGTGGTTAACTCCTATCTTCCACTATGAGAGGCACAATTAGAATATAAAATGATATGAAGGTGATTTTATTTGAAATACATGGAATTTTATTTGAGAAAAGTTCCCACTTTAACAAGGTTGGTAATTCTTTACAAAGTGTGGAAATTCCTCTTACCCACCATGTAAAAACATCTTTAACATGTATAATTTAATTTCTTAAGGTTAAACAGTCAATGGGTCTCTCCTTTTACACATTTTGCTTGAAAGACATGTCATATTCTTTAGGATATATTAAAAAAACCTGTCTTTTTTCAAATCTGTTGCAAAGGAAAACTCAACGAGAAGGAACCATTCTTGAGGCCTTACAATTGCAAATAAGTTTGTCTAAAGTTTATAAGATGTTGGGTCTGGTCTATCGGAAGCCCCCTAAATGCCTATCAACAGACGATTGGATAAAGAAGTTATGGTTCATATATACAATGGAATATTACTCAGCCATTAAAAAAAAATGAAATCCTACCATTCGCAGAGACATAGATGGACCTAGAAGTTATTATGCTGAATGAAATAAGACAGAGAAAGATAAATACCATATGATTTCACTTATATGCAAAATCTTAAGGAACAAAAAAGACCAAACTAATCAAAAATAGACTCACAAATATAGAGGACAATCTGGCAACAGACAGAAGGGAGGGGAGTTGGGAGGCTGGAAGAAAGGGGTGAAGGGTTAAAGAAGTATAAATTAATAGTTGATAGATGGTCGCCAGGATGGAGAACACGGCATAGGGAATGAAGTTAGCATTAATATAATAGTTAAGTGGAGAGCCAGAGGAGAGAAAGAGCAATCGGGGATCATTTTAAAAACTATATAAATGTCTAACCAATGTACTGTATACTTGAAACTAATAATTGAAAAAAAATGATAAAGATCTCACTTTCTAGTGTTAGACTTGCAGAATTTGAGTGATTTTTTTTTTTTTTTTTTTTTTTTTAAAAAAACTTTAAAAAAACGCTTTCCTCTGGTATTCAGAACTTGTTAAGAGGACTCATGGGAAGTGATGGAAACATCTTTAAATCATTACAGTAGGTAATGCCTACGTGGCAAAAAGTTATTTGTAGATTTGCTCATTATCTAGTTGTTTATTAGTGTTGGCTAATTATAGCAAAAAGCTATAATTTAGACCCCAAAGAGAAAAGTTTGAAGCAGAGTAATCATAGCAAAAGAATCGCCAAGTCTCCATTTTGTTTTATTCTTTCTAGATGTAGTTTTAAATGAGATCTACAATGAGATTTTGAATAAGGGTGCCTTGTTTTCCAAAAGGAAGTTTCCAGAAATGTTCAGGAAATGTTATTTAGAATTTCTAAAAAGTCTTAGAATATGCATGCACTTATAGTTGAAGTTTTCCGCCCGTATGCTTAATGTACAAATTAGAAAATAGGTGCCTATTTTGATAAAAGTCATTTGTCTGATTATTCATAAAGGTTTTTAAGCCACTAACAAATGAGTGAATATTCTTCATATAGTAGCTTTTTCCCTTAAGTAATTGCCTATTAGTATTGTAGCCCTACCTTGTGTATAATGGATGTTTTGTATCCTGAGACCCTAGATTATTATTTAAATTATTTTAATGTTATCCTCCTAGTGGTCCTCAGTGTGGCAGGGCTGGGGGCACATTGGCAATGTCTGGAGACAGTTTTTATTGTCGTAACTTGGGGTGGAGGTCAGGTACTGCTATCTAGTGAGTGGAGTCCAGGGATGCTGCTAAATATCCTACAATGCACGAGACAGCCCCCTGTGACAAAGGAGTGTTCGGCCCAATATGTTGGTAGTGCTGAGGATAAGAAATCCTACCCTAAATGGAAGGAGCTATCTTTTTTCTCCTTTGCTATATATAACATTTATTTTTTCATCATCAAAATTCATGAAATATACTCTTAGAATATAGTAGTATGAGAGACTAAAATTTAGCTCTTAATGAAAGAAATCATTAAAATTAGCTACATATGGGGCATACAATTATAGCATTTAGATGACAGATAGATATAAAATTATAATACTGAAGTATACCTGAAAAATAATAGAAATTTGGTAAAATTTAGTATGTGTCCAACAATTATATATTGAAAGCTGAAAGGGGCCTTAACAATCATCTAACTTGGTGGTTCATAATTGAGGTGATGTGTCGATAGGCATCAGTTCTTCAAAATTACTCTAGGAGATGCTTTCTTCAAAAAAATGCTTAGAGTCCTTCTACTGTTTCTGAGTGGTTCTAATGACCTTATTCCTATCTCTACTTCCTCTTTGAGAACCACTAGTCTCTTCTACCCCATGTTACATGGAGTCTTAAAGATGCTGGCATCCTGCAGGTAGCAGGTAACATAGTTAATTGGTGGCTGCTGAACTAAAAAAGCAGATCATTGTTTTTCCCCTATTGCTTTAGTGGGCTTGTTTTTAAAAATGTTGAAATATTGATTTTCCTATCTATATATGTTTAGTCTTATCCATACAGAATGCCTCTTAGGTGCCTGCCAGGGGACAGCACGGGAAGGTGGAAAAAGGGGGATTATAATACTGCCTGAGGTGGAGCCAGAAGTAAGAAAGGAGACCAGAAAAGACTTTGGGGGGTTAGAATGGAGAGAAAACAAGGCCACGTTTTCTAGGCTTCCTACCCTCTCCTGCCCACAGCTCCAGAATCCACTTGCTCACAGGCCGTGTTATAAGTATGGGTTTTGTTTCTAGGCCCCTTCCCACAGCCAACTTTACCTATGCATTTTGACTTTGACTACAGCACTAATAGTACTGTGGTACCGAACGTTTAATATAACATTTTTTGAAATAGTAGATTAGATTTGGGTAGTATGGCTAGCAAATTAATTTACTAAATTTATAAATCATAGCCTGTAAATGAGCACATAGATTTGGACAAAGATTTAAAATATATTTAAATTTATGGTAAGATACATGCAATCATCATGTGGAGAAACACTTCAGTGAAAACTAGATTCACTACTCACCATGTGAGAAAAAAACATTTTTTCCCCTTTGGATCACATCATCTTTTAAGAATTCATAAAATTTTGTTCAGGAACATATTGTGCCCTCCCCTCTCCCCCCTTGTTTTTTGTTTAGTTGTTTGCTCTGTCTTAAGGACTAAAAGCTGTATTTAGTTCCACTTAGTTCATCATTCCTTTAAATTTTTTTCCCTAAATTGAGAACAGTCTGATTAAGGAGTATTGTGGCAGTAGAAATTCTTCAGTTCGTTGTCACGGCATAGTGGCTCCTGTATATAGTGCTGAAAAGTGACATGCTCTAAAGTGGTTATTTCCTTGGCTTCTAGGAGAACTTGCGTTAGTGAAAGCAAAGCAGGAAGTTATTTTGACCCACAAAGAGGAGGCAGATTTTGAGGCCACATGTAGACGCCATAGGAAGAGGTGCCTGTACTGATGGAGTTTAGGATGAGCAACCTGATAAGCTCTCAGCTGTCAAAACAGATAAGAGAAAACCGGGACTCTGTCAAAAAGCGTGAGACGTAAGTAGGGCTAGATAGAGCATCTCTGGTTCTTTTCAAAACTTTGAATACAGAACGCTCATATTTGAATTTAATAAACACTTATTGGAGACTTATTCTTTATTATATGCTAGAAAGTTGGGAAGATAGAAAAGAAGGATTGTACGCAATATTCAGAACTGTTTAGGGAAGAGACAACTCTGATGTTGGGGCCGTCTGTACATAGGACAATAAGTTGATACTGTCGACTGGCTCAGAAGATGTGAGAGAAGTCACGGGCCCTCCAGAAGGCCAGTTTGGTCACTCCACCCGTCATGCCACCATTGTCTCCTACACATCATTCTGTTCAGGCAGTCATTAGCCTAAATTTGCTTTCATAACTATTGTTTAATGATTTCCCTTCCTTTTAGAAATGTCTTTGAGAAGGACTGTGCCTTACTAGGCTTATTCTCAGTGCCTATCAGTGACTGCTAAACATATGTTAGATTTTATGACTGAATGAATAATGAAGGGATTAATAGGTGAAGCTTTGTGAAAGAAAGAGGTGGATAGGATATGGATATGGATCGGTAGAGAGTCGAGGCTGGGAGTGGAAGGTAGAGGAAATATTCTAAACCCACACAAGGTCATTCTGATGAGCATGGCATGTGCTGGGAAAACAGTTTGTGTTGGATTTATATAATAAGTGGTAATGCATATCAATACAGACTCATTAGATTACGAGTCATAGGAAATGCAGCTGAGAGTGGGTTAAACAACACCACAACAGCCAATTCTAACTTTTCCAAATGAGGAAGTGGCCCCGAGAGAACTGTTAGTGAAAGCAAAGCAGGAAGTCATTTTGCCCCATATAGAAGAGCTGATTTAGTTGATTTAGAGGCTCCTGTTACCCTAGTAAGTGAAAAACCCAGTCAAGGGCAAAGTCTTCCGATATCTTTTTGAACAAGGCAGTTAGATGATGCTACCTGTGCTGGTTATTTTGGTTATTTTGCTCTCTTGGGCTATACCTTCTTACCTATGATGGCTTCATTCTCATGACTGCAGAAGGGCTATCATAGCGCCAAATCTCTCGTGGTCACAACAGCAAACACGGTGGAGCTTGCTTGCGCCAAAGTCTCTTCCATCTGAATGACTCTGATCTTGCTCTCTGCACATTTCCAAACCAAGCACTTTGCCCAGGGAGTTGGGATCTACTGTTTGGCTTTTGTCACTGTGGCCCCATTGCACGAGCCAGTATTTACTAACTTCCTGCATATTCTCTTTTAGGGGCTTGAGATAGCATTTAAATTGCAACTACATACTTCCATTCTCACACTGGCACTTTCTATGTTCCTTCCCTGTTTTGTTTTTCTCCATGACGTACATTACTTTCTAACACACTGTATGTTTTATTCTTGTAGTAGATTGTCTCTCCTTGTTGGAATGTATGCTT
>NW_006441953.1:1293777-1392054 GCF_000325575.1 Pteropus alecto | reverse complement strand
CTCACACACACCCACACACACACACACACACACACACACACACACACACACGCACGTTTAAAGTAATTTGGGGATTATCTTCTGTTTTAGGTTATCCATGAGTGCCAGTTAACTAAAAATTGGTATAGTACTTAGGTGATGTTACTAAACCGAGTGTATAACTGGAATCAAGTGATAATTGAATGAGACAGAATCATTTTATAGAAGTCAAATTATGTTCATTGAAGTCACAGATGTCATACTACGAGCTCACATTTGGAGACAGAGATTTAGTGTTGTAAAATGAAGAAGTTTAGAAATTCTACATATACATCTATGTTTATATATACAAAAAAAATGTGAAAAGATACCCATCAAACTGTGAACAGTGCTCACATCAGAGAGTGGATTTTAGGAGTTGGGAGAATATTGATTTTACTCTAGACTCTGGCAGATATGTGTATAAAGTTTATCTAGATGCATGCATTATTTAATTCTAAAACATGAATAAAAAATTAAGAGCATTTAAAAAATTGACCTCAGAGTTGTCTTGATACTGAAATAATTACTAGATATTTTGTTTCACTTTGCCACTTCTGGTATTATAAATGGGCATTAACATTTTGTAAAGCAATGAGACATAGTTTCTAAAAAATCGTTTACAGTCTTTGACTTATTAGGAAGAAATAATTCAACCGAGAAAGGGAGCTATGTTACATGAAGTTGCTCATTGTAGGTTTAGCTACAGTGGGAGACAAAAAACTGGAAACACTCTAAGTGTCCAAAAACAGAATCATGAAAATCATGATCGTCCACCCCAAATGACAGTGATTCCAGTTAAAGCCCGTTCTGTAAGAAGGCAGAGTAAAATAGGTAAGCAAATGAATAAATAATTTTTTAAATTTGTGGAATATTGTGGCATCCTTAATGAAATTATAACTACAAATAGGTGAGCCATATGGAAATGTTTATGATGAAATGTTAAGTGAAAATGCAGAGTTCTACTGTAAAGAACCATGATTATAACTATAAAATCAATATGTATTCTGATATGTAAAGATGAAAGAAATATGTAAAATAATCCATATTCTAGATTGAAGCTATTTTTATTATAATTTTACTTTATGAATATATTTTATTAGAAATATATCTTTTTAGTAAAATTGGATTGGTATTAAACATGTAATAGTGGTTTATAAAATATAACCTTCTCACATCATTTTTTTTTTTTTAAATTGAAACCAGCGGGTAAGAGCTTTATTATTTTTTTTATCATGCACAATTGTGAGAGATATTTGATGATGACTGTCATTTCAGGATTTCTTTCTTTTAGCCAAGTTGGGAGGAAATGCCTCAGAAAAAGGAAGGAGGAAGGGACACAAGGCACCCCATTGTGAGTGTGTGTGTGTGTGTATGTGTGTGTATGTTCTAATGAGTTAAAACATTGCCTCAGCTTGGATTATTTCTTTCTTCAGAACAGTAGATTATTTCTATCCTCAGAACATTTTTTGGGGGGGAGGGGGGAAGCTGAAATGTTTAGACAGCTGCTTCCTTTATTTTTTTTAAATATACAAATAATATTTTTACTACCCCACAGACATTATCATGCCTTTGTAACTAGCATCTGTTCAACTCATGTAAACCCCTTAACTTTATTTCTGCTTTTGGCAGCACTATTTTGATATCAATCCCTTTTTGTCTCCTTTAAAAGAAAAAAATATTGTTATTTATATCTTTGTTTGATGTTAGCATGCCTGGAAATTAAGGTAATAGTAATAAGAATAATTAATTTCATATTTAGTATTCTGTATTGACAACTTTGCAATCTTAGGGAGGTATGTAACCATTATTTTACCTGAGCAAAATAAATGGCCTTTATGTATAAACTAAGACATGTAAAAAAGTAGAAGATTAATGTATTTTACCTGTGACTGCAACACTGAATAATCCATTCACTTGTGGTTTTTCAACCTAACGTGGCCATGTTAGTGATTTATTAATTTAACTTATTAATGTGGTAAGAGAGTTTAATTCTATAGCTCTTTCTGCTAGAGCCTGAAGTTTTTATCACCTCTTCTGAGTTGTCGGCCATTCGAACTGTTGGCTACACAGCGTGCTTTGCTTTCCCTGGATTCCTTAGACTCCTATTTTTATAACAGTTTCTACTTTGGTTGCTGGCATGACTTTAACCTGGCAGGGCAAAGGGCTTTCTTGAAGGTGACTGTCTCCTCGACCTGTCTGACTTCAACAGTCTGGATGAAGAGGGAGAAAATGGTACAAGGTGGCAGAGACTGGGCTGTTGGAAACTTGTTTTCATTAGCATTTTTTGAGATTGCATAGAACTTAATCGACCAACCATTGATTAGCAAAATGACTTTAAAGTTTGTTTTCGGACAAATTTGCTGTAAAACACATTTAGGCATTTTCCCCACCTCAATTTAAGAACAGGTGGGGAGGGAGTTAAGAGACAACTCGCTACTATTATGTTTCCTTTCTTACGCCACCTGGTCCATATATCTTGAAGGCAAAAAAGTAATTCTGTGCATGTGCTAATTGAAGTGGTGAGTGCCTTTCTTTCCCTGAATGTAGAATGATGGGTCCTTTTAAGCCGCAGACTCTTGGCACTAGAATAAGAGGCTGCCCAGGGCATCTGAGCTTCCTACTCCCACGCCCAGAGCTGGACTATGAATCTAAGAAAATTAAAGTGCTCTGCCACTGTTTTGATCAGAACCTTGAGTTTCCATGCTGAATATTTTCAAAACAAGAGCTCTATCAAGAAGAAAAGGTCAACATCAGTTCTCTCTAAAACCTTTTATCTCTATTTCTTTTGGTTGGACAGTACTAAATATATACATTAGCAGGAGTGTAGAAAAATGAGTGTCACTTTTCAGTTGTGTTTCTAACATTTAAGTGTGTATATTTAAATGTGTTTAATCAGATGTAAAGCTGATGGCTATTTCAAA
Source organism: Pteropus alecto (assembly GCF_000325575.1). Lineage (NCBI taxonomy): Eukaryota > Metazoa > Chordata > Mammalia > Chiroptera > Pteropodidae > Pteropus > Pteropus alecto. The sequence continues at coordinate 1,389,112 of NW_006441953.1, read as the reverse complement.
AATTTTAAACTTGGCTAAAGCAAGGAAAATTAGCAATGGTATTTCTGTTGGTAGTAGTTAGTATTTTTTCCTGCATTTGCTGGGTTTGAGAAATGAAATACAGGTTTGAGAATGCCTTTTAATTTAATCTTTAAACATTAAATGTTTAGTGAGTACAGGCGTAAAGTCCTTTTCCCTCCTTATTTTAAGAGAAAAGATTTATTAATATTATACACACAACATTTCCCCTCCCCTGTGTACAGCCTAAAACCTGCTGGAAAAAAAATTTATGTTTTCACTACAAAAAAAAAAATTACCAACAACTTTTAAAAGCCTGCAGGTTCAAGTCCCAGCTGTCGAAAACTGACCCTGGGTTGCTGCGGCTACTGCATTCTCCTTTGAGAGGGTGAACCCTGTCACAGGTGACAGCTGACCCACTTACTCAAACCTTGTTAAAGCACTAGGTTCCTTTTGTAGGTCTCAAGATTCTCCGGCCTGCCATAGCCAACTGCGGCTGCTTAAACTGAATCTTATACTTAATTTTTATGGCGTTAGTGTAAACTAATTACTATCAGAATAATGGTTAACATGAATCTTTGACAAAATTCTGACACATAGAAAGTAGCTTTTTAAAATCGTATTTAGAGTTTCATTTCGAAATGAAGATGAGGCCCACAAATGCTATAGAGCCCCTTCAACTGTGTAAGGAAATTTTTGTTTGATAATCAGTGGTTTGACTTATTAAAGTAATCAACTCCATAACTTCCATTCATAATAAACTATGATATTTCTGCTTTTTTGATAGCTTATTAATATAGTAAATATTTCCAGGTGCAAAACTTTATGACTTAACTAATTCATGATTCCCCTCCATGGTGTATGCAAGTGTTTCAAAGGAGTTAGGTGTCTGAGGGAAAGCCATGCCAAGATGTGGTTGTCATTTGTGTTCATTTGCTTTTAGATATACTTACTGTCTTTACTATGTTTTTCTCTAAAGAACATATGTTTTAGCCGTTGGAATTTAGGGTGTTTTTGTTTTTTTTAAAAGCTTTTGAGTGTAAGTTATGTGCCAAAACTTTTACTGAATGATGGCACATCGTTGGTCTGTGCCCCCAGACTGCTTTTCGATGAGTCACACTAGCACTGGTTAATGGTATGATTCAGAGCAGCACCTCTAAGCCCAGGGCCTGCCCTTACTGACTTAGTGGGTCATGCTTGGTGATATTGGGAGAGGTGTTTCCCCAAGGTAGGAATGGCCAACACTCATACACGTTAGAAAACTCCGTGAAGTGTGTGTGTGTGTGTGTGTGTGTGTGTGTGTGTACGTGTACACTGGTGCTTGAAAAGGAAGGGAAAAGGGAATAGTCTTGGTTTATTCTTTGAAATGCGTATCATTGTTTCAGAAGATTTGGAACATTGGTGTATGTTATGTGATATGAGCAGAGGGAAATCTTTGCTTGTTTACACTTAAGAAGAAAAAGCCATAGAAAAATATGGATCTACAATGATTTGATATGTGCAGGGGTCATAACCAATTTACTCCATTTCTTCATAGACCAGTCATATTAGATGCAAATCGCAGGGGAAAACATGGAAGTCATTTATCTTTAATGAAATAGATGGTTGGGAGGTCATAACCTCCTCCAACATGTGACAGCACTTGACCTCAGGAAGGCAAATACAGTATAAGAATTATTTAACAATAATTCTTTATGTCAATATTTAATATTGCATGAATATTGAATTCTATATTTATCTGAAAGCAACCTATAAATTCTCTCTGTTGGGTGGACGATTACAGATTTCACTACAGTTAGATGGGAGACAGTGAGTATGGTGGAGCTTCGGAATCCTTGTCTACTGTCAGTATTTAGATTTGTGTGTTTCAGAGGTTTTATTTTTATTTTTTTTTCCTAGTTAGAAAGAATGTGTTGCTTTATGACGATGCCCAGAAAACTTGCTTTAGCAAGTTTAAATCTATTGATGCATAGGTATGACATTTTAACCCACATATTTTAAATTGTGTTTGGTTACTATTTGTTTAAAAGGAACTGAATAAAAACATCTTCAGCTATCCACATTTCAATCTGTACAGATGACTAATCATGTGGCAGATTTGAACATAAAGGTTCTAGAGAAAAATAAAAATTACAATAAAAAATGTATTTGTCTGCTCCCTTGGTTTAAAAGTACAGAATGTTTTCTGTGCCTTTTAGATATGGGGAACTGTGACATTGAAAACAATGGTAACCATGGCAAATGTACCTTACAAAATAAATAGAAAAAAAGAGGTGGGGGTGGGGAGTGGGAAGGAGTTGGTGTAGTAACAGCTTGGTGAGTAAATAGATATTTAAACTTCATGCCTGGTTACTATGTAATCATGAGATTTGCAGTTATGTTATATATTAGAGTTTAGTTGGTATCTTATTTATCTTGTTTCAGATAACTTATTAAACCAAATTTAGGTGCTGTTCAGAAGCAGAAGCAAGTTACAGGCTTTCCGGGTCTTAATTTCTTCATGTGTAAAAAACAGGAAATCGAATTAGATATGGGGTAAGGTTTTTCTAAGTTCTTATATTCCATGACTCAGGAGGAGTCTAGGAGTGATGCGAGTAATCTTTAAGTTTTGAAATGACATTAACTCCAAGACTTAGAACCTTGAGAGTACCCAGAAATCCTTTCAAGATTTCCAAAAAATTTTACAATTATGCCTCCTGTTAAGACTCTTATGGGTGCAAGTATAAAACAAAAACAAAAACAAAAAAAACGAGCACATAAAACAAAATAAATTCTGATGCTAGCAGCTTAAGAAGAAAAGTTTAATAGAAGGGTCCTGGACAGAATTCAATAGAACTTTCTTGGATGATGGAAACATTCTCTAAATCTGCGCTGTCCAGTATGGTAGCCAGCAGCCATACTGAACATTTGAAATGTGGTGAGTTCAACCATGACACAGATATCAGCAGTGCCCAGCATGTGTTTATCAGATCAAAATGAAAGCTTCTATGGAAATACAATCTGATTTTTTAGCTTGTTTAGGTCTGATGTCTATCCTGAATCAATCAACTCTAGTTTGGGTTGAAGAATTACAGTGTACATATAGGAGTGCTGATGGCAGTTCTCAGGGGAGAAGGAAGTATAGCCAGGTAATAGTCTTCAGAATTGTCTGCCACATTACTTAAATTTTTTTCTCTGGAAGCATTGATTTTCTAAATTTAAAATACTCTTAATTTTGTTAATTCACTCATACGGAGACTATTTACCTTTTATTATTATTATTGCAAATTAATGTAGTTCCACTATGTATTGATAAAATTTACGAACCTGGGAGACTAATAATATATAACATTGTGTGGAAGGAAATCACAGAACATTACAGCTAAAAGCAGTGACATGAGTTTATCAGCCAATGCTCTCTTTTTACAGATGAGGAAACCAAGGCTTAAGTGTTGTGCTGCCTCAAGTGACAAAATTAGTTGCCATGTTAGGGCCAGATGCTTGCTTTCATCTGAATCTATAGTGTTGACCAGTTAAATGTTAAAACCAAGTGTTTGAAAACCATCCTTTTTTTTTTTGTAAAATAATAATGCAAAAAATTTTTAAGAAACCTGAGCAGGGCAGGTTTGGATTTTTAACCTTTTTTTTTTTTTCTAAATATGAAGTTTTGATTTAGAATATATTTGTACTATGTGAACTTATTAAATCACCTCTTCTTAATATATTCATACTGAATAATTCTTGACCCAGGTAAGTCAAGAACAAGTAGAAAGGAAAGACACCACTTATGATGACTGCTGATTTTATTAAAGGGGGAGAGTTTGAGTTTATTAGCTGTAGAGAACTGTTTAAAGCCCGCGATAAATGTGTCGAGGCCTTCCAGCAGGTTGCCCTCTCTGTGGGTCAGCCATGTCTCTGTAGTGAGGAGGGATGGGAACATTCTTTGCTTCCTGCACCTCAGCAGGCTCAGGAAGGGAAGCTTGCTAAGGTGCTAAGCATGAGATCCATTATGTTAAATTATCCTAATGGCAATCTGTGGACATCTATCAAAAATAGAATTGGGGTTCAAAATCAACAGACAAATAGGTCATCTGAGAAGTGGGGTTCAGGGAAGAAGAATCCAGAGCACACGGTGAGTCAGACACTAGCTCCACATGGGAGGGCAGCCTGGGAAGCCCAGAGGTCAGTGAGATTGTAGAGAATATGCCGCACACCCTCCCATTTAGAACAGGGCATGGGTAATGCGGGGCTGATTTTCCATGTGTTTATACCAACATGAAGCAATCATCTGGGAAGAGGTCTAGACACATACCTCATGGATTGAAGTTCGCAGTTGAATTCCAGTGAGGTCTATCACATTTCTTCCATCCTAATCTTCACCATCTTCTGGTTTCCACAGATAGGCTAGAAAGAAAAAAATCTGCTGTTTTTCTGTCACCACCTAGCTGGGCTTTGCTGCCACCAGATGGGTGTGAAGTGGTTATCAGTGCTCAGACTGTCAAAAACAGCACCACTCAAAACAGGTTTTAGCAGTCAAGGTTTAGGTAGTTAAGCCAGATTTAAATGATTTTGGTAGTAGGTTTTTCTGTGCTCATATAGACTATCTGCAAGTCAATTTTAAACGATCATAGATGAGAAGTCAAATTTAAACAGTTAATCTGTTCTTGTTAACTGGACTAGCTCTCCTCCCAGGACAAAGTATGCGTTGAGGGTTATCAAAATTAAATATCAATTTTTGTACATATGAAAAGCCCCATGGCTCTCTAAGATATAACTGACTGTGTGTTGAATGCAAATTCTTCTCCTTTTTCCCTACTCCTGGTTTGTCATTAGTTAACATGGGAACCTAGTACAGTAAGGGGCACCCTTGAGAACTGGCAAGCCAGCCTTTGTTGTATTGTCAAGCATTTTCACTGAGAAGAAAGATTATTATTTTATTATATAAAATTAAAATGAAGTTATAGAAGTTGGTCCAACAGAGGAAACATTATCCTCACTCAAGACCTTTGCATTCTGTTCCCTCTGTCTGCCATGCTTTTTTCCCAGATGCCCACACATTTGTCTCCTCACCTCCTTCAGTTTTTGCTCAGACATCACCACTCTCAGGCCGACCACTTTCTCATTCCATTTTCTTTCTATTTTTTATTTTACATGCTGTATATTTGATTATTAACTGTCTTTCATTTCAAGAATATATGTTCTATAAGGGTAGCTACTTTTGTCCATTTTATTCATTGTCCATTTTCCAGTTCCTATAACAGTGTCTGATCCATAGTAGGTGCTCAATTAATATATGTTGTATCAACAGCTACATGAAATCTTGCAAGAATGATGCTATAGTTTAATTCAGTTCCAGGAACTGAAAATCTGAAAGAGCTTCAATTGGTTTCTCCTTTGAGGCTTTGCTTTTAGATAACTTATGTCTTTGAAGGAAACAGCAGCCCCTTACTCTTAAAGGAGAATTTTCATTGTGTCTTTTTCTTTTGCAGCTACCTCTAAGCAAATTGTTCATCTTAGCTTCTTCTTGGAATGAGTTTTGCCTCCTCTGAATTTCACTTGGCTCTTTTCTCTTCCAGTTTGGCTTCTGTTCATCGAGCTCAGTTCTGCTTCCTGACCTCACAGAGCTCGCCCTTTTTATAGTAAAAAGTCTGTGGTGATGTCATTGGCTCAGCTGGTTTCAATCAGTTTTCAGACTGAGCACAGTTGAAGCTGGTGAATGACTCTGCAAGTTAGCGCTTGCTGGGCCAGACTAATTCAGACACAAAACAACAAGTTAGATATAGCACAAGCTGTTTAGCAGTGATCACATTCAGATCACAGAAATGCATTTCTTCACTGCTTACGAATGGACATTTGAAGTGATTCTGGGTTGTCCCTGCACATGCAGCGTGGTCAGGTATCTGATGTTGGTGGTCATCTGCTTATTGGCCGTCTCTGCTCCCGGACTTCCTAAAGCATTGTTGTTACCCTTACTTTATTCTGCTTTCTAAATGTCATTCCTCAGACCCTTAATTAAACTACCCAAAACTCATCCCCTGCCTTGTTCTTACTCATCCCTCTGCTGCTCGCGGAGCACATATTTTTTTTCGGCCTTGCTATCTATAAAGTAAAATTGAATTGCGTGTTTCATGGCCAAGCTTTCTTCTTTTTTAAAAAAATTTGGCTTGAATTCTAGGTATTCCTCTTTACTATTAATCTTGGATTTCCTACACCAATTCTTATTTTGACTTTAGAACCTTGAATAAACTTTTCTTAGTGAGAAGATTGAGATTCTTTTATTCGAGAAGAGTGTTCCTCTCCTAAGTCTGATGCAAGACACCTTAATTACATTTTTTAGTTTGGAAAAATGCTTTATTGAGAAACCACTCAGTTTTCATAAAATAAAACTGTCATATTTAAAAACAGTCCTGTATAGAATATAGTGTTATGAAAAATAGTGGCCGTAGAATTCTTGTAGTCGGAGCTCTGGAAGTTTTAACAGCCAGTGGCATGAAGGGACTAGGTGTCCACAGGGGTGGTTGTTTAAAGAAATAGTAGGGAATATATAATGTGAATGGGTAGAGGGTGAGAGTGCTTATGACCATGGCGACTGCATAATTTATTGTCCAATTTGGGATACTCTGAAGATGAAAGTATGCGAGGTGAAAAACTGAGACTGCATTATGCCAACCCTACCTATGAAATTGGTAACACATGTCAGAATTTTATGTGTGTGTGTGTGTGTGTGTGTGTCTGTCTTTCTGTCTGTCCGTCTGTCCATCCATCCATCCATCCATCCATCCATCCATCCATCCATCCATAGAGAGAGAGAGAGAGGGAGTGTGAGAGGGGAGGGGTTGGGGGCTCACACTCGGGAAGCACGTAGTTCAAGAGCCTTGAGGTCAGTTCGGAGAGGTCCTTTTCTGAGCAGGTGTTATTTCTAACTCGCAGCAGATGGAAGCATGGTGAAGGAGGGCATCAGGTTTCTTCCTGCGCAGTTAATGGAACTGATTCTGAGGGCTAATGAGAGGCAAAATTTGGAGTCATGATGTAGTAATGGAGGAGTGACAAATGACAGAGAGATTATAAACTAATTAAAAATATATATGTAAACATTCTTACCTCATTATAAGCTTATAGTTCTTTTTAGATGCATAGGATAAAATAAATGCAATGTTACATTTATTCTAAAATATTGAGTTTAAAGTCATAGTTAAAAGAACTCTTAATGTTGTAGTAATGGCTTTTACTTATTATTCATTTTTGTTCTCTGCTAGATTTAAGAATTAAGAATTAAGATGTAACTCTCTCTCTATATGTCAAAAAATGTAGTTTTATCTGTTAGTCAGGTTCAGCATTGTAACTTGGTAAGATGCCTGGTTTATTTAGGCTTTAAGGGATGGATCCCAGGAAGATTAGGAAGAGGACTTACAAGACTGTAAGAAAGAACGTTGTATACCATTGATATGGACGGAATTCTGAACGCTCTTAAATTATTGTACAGTAGACATTGAAGGCCTTGTTCACAGACAACTAGTGACTTGTTTATAGTAGATAATAAGTATTTCTGACTTGATTTGGGTGAGGGTTGTTACTGAAAAGAGTTGAAGCCAGTGTACATTTACTAATCCATTTAATTTTTGGCGAGCATTTTTGCAAGTCTGTATACATCTCCTCTGTAGAAGGCTGATTTTTTCTTTTTGTCTAACAGGAATTATGTGCGTGTGTGATTGAGTGTACACCATACTTTATCCCGGATAATGGATGTACTTCTGAAGAGACCAGAACAACCAGAAACTCTTGCACACTTAGTTATCTAAACAGTGATAACTAAGTACAAGTGAAAGAGGGAGTCCTATCAAATTAGAACATTTTTTAAAAATCAAGTGTTTTTGTTTTGTTATTAAAAAATAAAAACTATGCTCCTTGACATTTACCAAAATGAGTTGGAAACTTATGTTCATGTGAAAACCTACATTTGAATGTTTATAGCAGCTTTAGTCATAATTGCCAAAACATGGAAGCAACCAAGATGTTGTTCAGTAAGTGAATGGACAAACAGATACATCCAGACAATGGAATATTATTCAGATATAAAAAGAGAAGAGTTACCAAGCCACAATAAGACGTGGAGAAAACTTAAATGCTTATCGCTATGTGAAAGAAACCAATCTGAAAAGGTTATATGCTGTATGATTCCAACTATATGGAAGGCAAAACTAGACTGATAGTAAAAACACCAGTGATTTCTGGGGGTTCTGGGGAGCATGGGAGAGCAGGAGGGAAGAGTAGGGGATATTTTAGGGCACTGAAACTATTCTCTATGATATTTTAACAGTGTATACACGACAATCATGCATTTGTCAAAACCCACAAAACTATACAAGATCGAGTGAACCCTGATCTTAATTGTGGACTTCAGTTAATAGTAATATAACAATACTGGCTTAATTGTAGTAAATATATCACAGGAATGCAAGATGTTGATAATAGAGAAAGCTGTGGGAAAGGGGCAGGAGGTATATGGGAATTCTGTACTTTCCATTCAGTGTTTCATTAAGTCTAAAATTGCTCTAAAATCTATTAATATGTTTTATAAAAGGGCAAACCCCACTTCCTAGTATGCAGTGAATGTCTAATAAATAGGTGGTGGAAGATGGGATGAATGAAGAAGTGAACCAGGTGATAATGTATGTGAAAGTACCATGTAAACAATAAACTATTTCACAAATGTAGAGAAAAAAACAAAGAAAAATGAAAAAGTGTAATTGTGAAAAAATTCAGTGAAGAAAATTGAAATGGCATAAGAGGAAGTTAGATTTGAATTAAATATTGAAACTATTTTACAAAGGTTACTCTTTAGAAAAAACAGTTAGTATTGTTTCCTTTAAATAAAAGTTGATAACTATGCTTCCAAATCAGAGACATCCTCATAAATCAAATTACTGTTTATGTATTTGGTTGTATTCTAGAGGTTTCAGGTTACAACCTTCAGAGGGGACCCTTCTCTAGAGATATTTTTTGTTTTGTTCATTGTTTAATGTGGTCAGGTGTCCATACTCTTGTTATAAAACCTTGATAAGATGTAAATGCGATCTCTGTATATAACAAGCTTCCAGCAATGAAGGTTGAAAGGCAATTAAAAAAAAGATAAGTGTACTATCATTTGCATGGTATTATATTATTTTGGGTCTTTGGTCAAAAAAACCCTCTAACTTCTTAAGTCCTGAGTAAATTTTGGAATGACATTTTTTTTTTGCTTTCACCGATAGTAATAAAATACAAATATGCTGAAGTCGTATTGCTATTTTTCTCAATAAGCCTCTCAGTTGCTATTGTATTTGGAAATAATTTAAGAAATAGCTTTGTAATGATTTCTCTTACGTAGAAGTAAATTGTTTTTCGGCCTTATGTCTTCATTGAGGTGGTCTATAGAAATGTTGTCAGCCTGTCTCTGCAGGATTTGACATGAAAGAAGGTATAACTTTCTATAGGCTGTTACAGAGAAGAACAAGATACTGTAGGAGCAGAGGCTGGATGAGTACCTGAAGCCCTGAGGAGTCAGAGAAGGTGTCCTACTAGAAGTGACAACTGAATGGGATCTGAGGGACAGGTGGCATGTAACCACATGAGATGCTAAGAGAGGAGGGTGTGCAGGTAAAGGAATAGCCTATGCAAAAGCTTGGAGTCAAGGCTGAGGAGTGTTTGAAGAATAAGAAGATGTTCATTGTGGCTGGCTAGAATATATACTGTTAAGTTAGAGGGCTATGAAGAAAAAAATGAAGCTAATGAGGAATTTGGGGCAGATGAAATGCCTGCAAGCCATGTTAAGTAATTAACTTTTGGAGCCCAATCACTGAAAACTATTGTTTTATTTTTGAACTTATGAACATCTTGTGATTAAGACGATAAAAATTAGATTTTAATGATTGATTTTTAAAAGGTTTAAATGCTATTGTTCATACATCTTATCTGAGAAAAATTGTCTTATTGCTCAGAATGGCTTAGAATAAAATAAATCACCTGTTAGATCTTTAATAATCTAAATGAAACTTCAATTTAGCTTGATGGAAGTCTTTTATGAAGTGAAACATTAAATGAATTATATAGACTAGATTCGTGAATAGGAGGGATTTCTTTAAAGGCAGAAAAACTCAAAGATTTTACTAATGTAGAAATTGCACCAAATATCCTTTTTATATAATCCATGACTTTCATTCCATAATATAATAAATGGAAGAAAAGATTAACTTCAGAAAGAGGGCATATTTGTGAACTCTGGAAAGATAGCATTTATTAGAAGAAATTGGGAAATCAGAAAGTAATGTCGAATAAATTATGCCCTAAATTACTAAATAATTCAATAGACCTCCAGTCTGATTAGTTGAAATAAAATAATTGAAGATTTTGGAAGTTGTAGCAAAATAATAGGCGGAGCATCCTTTGATAATAATTGAGTAAAGACTGCCAAAACGGACTGAAACTTAAGTACATTTTCTCATCTATAATATTCTCCTTTTATCTACTCTGTTATTTAAAGAGTTATTCTGATGTTTCTTTATGTAAAGCTTTTTTTCAGGCATCTAATTTATTTCCTCAAATTTTTAAAAAATTAAGTGATAATAGCCAACTTTCTATTGCTTTTTTGTAATAATGTTTTCATATTTCTTTCTTTTTTTAAAATTTTCAGTGTTGAAAGGTATTATCATTCTTGTAGAGGTCATAGAACCTTTAGCAATTTTTCTGAAGGAATTCTGAGGTTCCATTCCTTCATTCATATTGATCCTAGAGGTTTGTTATATATGGAAGCTTATTTTCAAGAAGAAGGGAAATAAAACTGCTTAGACTTGGGATTCAGTTTCATAAATGTGACGTCTTAATAAAATAAGTAGCTTTAATTATTTTTCTTTATTAAAATAGAATCGTAAAGAAATTGTATTCATCAGTTCTTTAAACTAAGTATAAAAACCCATACGTAGGTGTTGGGAAGTTACAAAAAATAATCTTTCTTTAGAAAGTAACACATAACCAGTTTGTATTTTCAAAATATCAAGTAATATATAACATGCTTACATCTGTTATTTAAGTCACCAATTGAAGGATCATAGTCAAAATCCACTACTTTGATCTAGGGGTAATCTTAAGGTCTAATACTGATTTGAATGATCTGAAATCAACCTGGAAAATGTTTTCAAGCCATTTTAGTTTCTCTCCTCCCAACTGTTTGCTTTTTATTCCTACCTGGAAACAGTTGCTCATTGTCCACCCTCTCAACTAGCTTCCTTGCCCTAAGGCAATGTTTAAAAGTATTTGGGTTACAAGATGTTTCTCCATAAATAAAGTACATGTTGTGCTGTCAATAGAGTTTGCCATTAAGCAGCTCTGATACAATCTACCCCTGAAGGGTGTTTTTGTTTATCAAACACTTACCTAGTCCTTACTCTGCCAGGTACTGTTTCAAGTACTGTATAAATATCAACTCATTTAGTCTGGAGGTAGATAGTGTTGTTATCCACATTGTGCAGATGAGGAAACAGAGGCATAGAGAAGTAATGGGGGAACTGGGATTGGAATCTAGGTTGTCTAACTATATAATCTTTGGGCTATTGCCTTCCCAAGTGTAAAGGAAGTATCAGTACTAAAGGCAAGTATGCTAATGGTTCCTAATGTCAAAAACATTTTTCTTGGATATGCTTGAATTGAATAGATAAATAAATCTTGAGATGGTTACCATATTGTCCTACATATTATTTTATACTTCTTGTATATTATTGGATGAGGCATTCTATCTCTGGAAGATACCTAGGCTTTGGTACTTAACAGAACTGGTTTAAATTGTGACTGGTAACTTAGTTATAATTCTTATAATTACCTATATTTCTAGATGTCTTCAACTATAAAATAGAACTAATAATACTTCATAAGCTAGTTCTGGTATTAAATGAGGTAATGAATATCACAGGCCAAGTACATTCAAAGCATTCACTAAATGATGTGTAGTATTAAATGTTATAACTAGAATGATAGAACCAGAAGCCCATGGTAAAGGAGACAACTCTAAAAACAGCATTGTGTTATCAACTAAGGATGGTGAGTGAAGTACCTGCAAGCAAGTGTCAAGATACCTAACCTGCAAGTGTGGGGAATAGGGTGTCAGGGAAGTCTTTTTGAAGCAAATTAGGCCTAACTGCTAATAAAGAAAATAACATTATTGCTAACTCCTAAGTGAATTAATAATCATTACATTATTATTATTACTATTATTAGGAATGACTAAGATAATAGCAGCATATTTTAAATTTTGTTTTAAAAGATAAATTTTATCGATGAGCAACATAGACTTGGTTTAGCAATAACATTTTTGTTATTTGTAGTGTATGTGTGTGTGTGCGTGTGTGTGTGTGTTTAATTTTCCCATCACAGTTTTGGACATATCTTTTACCTTTGTTTGTGATTTAGCTACATTGTGTCATTCCATGGAGAGAAGACTTTTCCCTTAATAAACAGCAGGAAGCTGTCCATTTCCAATGGTGCTGACTCATGCAGCAACAGTAAGATAAAAGATACCTGAAGATGGGAGGTGATATGATAAGCTTTCCACTTCCTCCTGAAAGGGGACAATTTCAAGCCAGAATTACAAAGCAGTATGTATGATAGATAACTAAGCCACAAGTCAGAAAATTTTGTCCTTATTTATGGTATTTTTATTTGTGCTTTATTCTTGGTCCACTGACTTACCCATGAGCAAATAATTGCTAATACTTACTGCCTTTTAAATTTATGGCTCCTTTCTCCAATTATAAGGTGAAATGGGACTATCATATTTACACATAAAGTATTGGCTTCCACTTCTAACTGCTGGTGTGTATATGGGAAAAGAGATAACTAGCACTTATCAGTCATGCTTGGTGCCAATGAATTCTTATTGGTCGAATGAGAGAAATATTGTTGAATGGATTTTGATTGTACCAGGTATAAGTAAATGCAAGAATTGTTAATATTTGTCATGAGTTTGTTGTTGACTAAGTGCTGCTTTTTAAAATTAAAAAAAAAAATCATTTAAATTAAATTTATTGGGGTAATATTGGTTAATAACATTATATAAATTTTAGATATAGGATTTTATAATACAATGTCTTTATACTCCATTGTGTGCTCACTGCCCAAAAAAGTCTAGTCTCCTTCTGTCACTATATATTTGATCCCCTTTACCCTTTTTGTCTTCCCTCCCACTCCTCTGCCCTCTGGTAACCACCATTTTGTTGTCTGTATTAATGAATTTCTTTGTTTTGTTTGTTGCTTTTTGTTTTATATCCCACATATGAGTGAAATCATATGGTTCTTGTGCTTTCCTGTCTGACTCATTTCACTTAGCATGATGCTCTCAAGATCCATCATGTTGTCACAGATGGCAGTATTTCATCTTTTTATGACTGAATAGTATTCCATTGTGTATATATACCACATCTTCTTTATCCAGTCATTGATCAAAGGACACTTAGGTGGTTTCCATGTCTTGAAAGGTTGCTTTTTAATTATCGAGATTTAGAAAACAAATCCAGAGGACTTGAAAAGAAGAGTAGGGAGCATTGATAATTTGGAGAATAGTGTCTGTGTAATGTGCAGTGTCTGAAGGACCTTGAAGAGCACATACATGAAGTGGCAGGTAGATTTGTTAGTGACTAAAGCTAGCCGCCACCCTAATCCTAGGCGAACCACCCCCTTCTGCATATCTTTCAGGTACAGAACTTCTTTGTTTGGTTTTCTTTGTTTGGTTTTTATAATATAATGCATATTATATTTCATAAATTTAGCCACAAAATAATGTGTTTTAGAGGAAAGTGTGGCTTGATATGGTTAAAATGGGCAAAGTTTATAGCAAAGTTGATAGGCCCACAGGTCTTGCTTGTTTTGGAAGCCAGGAACTTGGCAGTCCATATAATATAGGGGCCTAACAAAAAGTTGTTAGAATGATTTTCACTTGTAGATTAGTTTGAACATCCTTATACAACACCTAATGTTACAGTCCTCTATGCCTTGTGCTAGAGCAGTAGATTGAGGGACACATTGACAACTAACAGTTTTTATTTTTAAAATGTTTTTGGATGTATAGATGTTTATGCCCATATATAAATGACCTGTGTTCTTCATGGATCTCATAGATGCTTCTTTTTAAATTATAGCTACTTAAAAAGTTCCAGATGTTAGCTAATAAAAGTGCTATAAACTCAGCAACTTCTTTTTCATTTTGACCTCCTGAAAACTGCTATCTGTACACAGTGTTCCTGAAAGAACTTGATTGCATGTAGCATACCCTGAAGCACAGAAGGTACATTTTCATTACTTTCTCATGTATTATGTGTGCTTAGGTCCCTTGATAGGAATTCCTCTTGACATTTGATGAAATCCTCAACGGCCGACCCTTTGCCACAGAAATTACCATGGGACAAATGAACACTTGTGAAACAATGCATTACAGGAAAAACCTATGGCCAGCTTATAGAGGCTGGCTAAGTAAGGACCTCCCTTCTGATAATACATTTCTGGAATACTGCTGTATTTAGACTCTTATCTTACAAATACTTGTGTATTATCGTCCTCATGATGTTCATGTTTAAGTGCTTAATTATGACAGCAGTATACTTTCTCTGTTTCACAGCTGTAAAACAAAGTGGATAAGTACCACGGTATACCTATGTTTCCAGCAATCCAACTCAATACGAGGGAGTTTTCTGGGTTCTGAGGATATAACAGTAAAATATATGTGTGTGTATGTGTGTTTGCATGGGACTTATATTACTTTTTTTTTGTTTTGATCCTGTTATTAATTACATGGGTGTCCATCGGATGATTATATTGAACACTTTTTTTTTGTATAAAATTACACTTCTGTGTATGATAAGAGAAGGCCAAAGTAAATAGCATTTTATCCCTGCCTTCATGGATAGAATAATAATTTAATATTGTTTATTTGAATTCCAGAATATATGTTAGTAGATTGAAAAGAATGGGCCCTACTGTGCAAAGCCTTGGGTAGCAACCTAAGAAGATGAAGTCACTTGTGACTATACAGCTAGTGAAGATTTAGGTCAGGACAGGGACATGATTGCTGCTGAGCTTCTGGAAGATTATTCTACCATCAGGGTATAAGGTAAGTTATGAGCAAAATTGTAAGTAAGGAATGGTCAAGTTTATGTCTGGAGAGATTTAATATAGCCTGTTGTAGGCAATGGATGGATAAAGGTGGAGAGGCCAGCTGGGAGGGTATCACCATATTTTAGGTGCAAGTAAAAAGTACCCACAACAATATACTGGAATTAGAAGATATACCTGAGACAAAGAGTAGAAATAGCAACTAAATATAAGACCACAGAAATTGCATGCATGAGGTGACAGAACTGAATGGGTTTTAGATGACCCAGTTTCTGACTTGCCAGCAGATTAGAGTAGTAGGTGTGTGGAAAAATAAGGATGTGAGGAGTTGGGAGAACAATTTAAGCAAGGTAGAGATGGCATAACCAGGGAATGAGGTGGTGGGTAGGAAGTGAGGAATTAGAGCAAACTGAGGCGGTCTTCATTTTTAAGGCATTTAGGACAGAGCAAGCAATCTCAAAGGTATGTTGAGAGGGAACAGAATCAAAGGAAAGGGTTTTCTTTTTCATTTTTTCTTTTTTCTTTCTTTCTTTCTTTTTTTTTTTTTTAGCGTAGAGGAGGCCTGAGACTTTTGTAGGAAGAGAGAAAAGAGCCAGTCCACAGGGATAATCTGAAAATGTAAGAGAACTATTCTGCAGAATTGATAAAACAAGGACTAGGGCTAGCAAAGAGGCATTTTCAAGAAAATGGGTGTGAGATTCGCCTTAGCAAAGAGAAGGGATGCTTAAAAATTCAGAGAAAGGGCTAAAGAGAGAGAGAGTTAAGGAAGCAGAGGAATTTTGAGTTAATGAGAATGGTGGCCATGGAATCTCACAGCAGCTGGGCTCAATCTTCTTGGTAAAGTTTTAGAAGGCAGGCTATAGGATTACTAAAAAGTAACAATAGAATGAAAAATGCTGGCTGATTTGGTAATAGTAGACATAATAAATACATTTGGTGACTGCTCCTCTATAATTTTTATAGCAGTTTTTTTCTGGGCTGAACAAATAATGTTTATGAACTTTGGACAAATATTTAGCAGGAAGTCCCATGAGCCATTCAGTTAAAAGAATCAGATGCCAAGATCGCGTTCATGAACATGACATAGAAATCAATCATGAAAACGTCTTTGGCTTTCTTCCCGTAGCTGCTTAAGGAAGATATTTTGAATACACAAAAGTCTTGGGCATATGTTACTTACATGTGTGACTAATATATTAATCCTGATGTGTCTCAGCACATTAATGTAATTGATATACTATCAAGATAATATGGTATTTGACTCTTCTTAGGTTAGTCTAGGTATGGAGGTGAGATAAATTTGAAATTGTATTATCTTTAGTTCATAGGTAGTTAAATGATTGCAGTGTTACCCTCTGTGTTGTTTACTCTCTCTGGCTTGCAGCTTATAGTGGTACTAACATGTCTAGGGTACGATTCTAGATGAATATGGTTGTATCTGTTTGAGTTGATTTTAGCCTAGTGGTCCCATAGCACTGTGGAGTCAGAGTAAGAACTGACAGATCAGAATTATTCCCTACAAGGCCCACAAATCAGTACGTACCTGCACAGAATGTTAACCACTAAAACGTAACATAGTTTTGCCTTCTTCCACTGATAATAACTGTGTGAAGATATTTTTGCAGAAAAGGAGTAATATCCCTTTCCCATCAGCTTTAGTTGAAAATAGACTAATTAATGAGAACTTATAGATTTTTTTCTTTCTCCATATTGACTTTAGACTATTTAACGTATCCGTAAAAGAGAGGAAATTATTTATTTAAACTGAAAAAGTTGAAAACCTTAAAAATTTCCTTCTATACTTCTGGTTTCCTCTACACACTGTCTGCAGACATGGTAAGTTTTCTCATACAACTTGTCACTCTTCAGTTTACAATACTGTAGTTGTGCCTCCATTAGTTTCTAAATTTTAAAGGCATTTCATTTCCCTTTCTACCTTGTAGTTCTTTGTGCTTTTTTTTTTTTTTGACTGAAATCCTACTATACTTATAAGGAACCTCAATTATTTGTCTCCCCAGAACATGCCATGTGCTTTCTGGTACCCCTGTTTCTATATCTTTGTTCCTAGTGACTGCTCATTCCACTCCAGTTTTCAAAGTTATTTTTTTCTTTTTCTTCAAAACACACTTCTACCTTCAGAAAGTATTTATTGAATCAATTAACTACTTAATAAGAGATGAGGTAAAATTTTAAAAGATTAACTGGAATCTGATTTTAGATGTCATTATGTATTTAAATGTTAGGCCAGTATTTACTGTAGAGGCAATTCTGAGGCAATTCAGTGGCCGAAGCATGTTAGCAGTGGTACCCTTGCATATTATTCATTTGTCTAAAATCTTTTCGTTGTTTCTTTTTATTTAAAGGACAAAGTTCAAGCTCCCTTTATTACTAGGTCCCTGTTTGCTTCTCCACCAGGCCCACTGTGGCTTCTGTCTTGGCCTGCAGGCTTGCATCTGCCTAGAACACACTTCCCTCCACTCCTGTGCCAGATTAGCTGTCACCCCTTTAGAAACCATTCCTCAAATCCCTTGACACCTTCCTCTTCTAGTCTCAGTAGACTGTAGGCTTCATGTGCTTCCATTATTAAACCTTGTGCTGATGACGAAAAGCAGACGTCATAGCATAGTTTCTGTAAGTAATTGTTTATTTGATTGTCTTAACCACTAGGTTATAAGCACTTGGTTATAATCCCAAGTATGTAACACAAGTTCTGCCAATTCCTAGGCCCTGAAAAAATGGGTTGAAAAAAAATCTTTATTCACATTTGTGGATAATTCATACATATTGTATATTACACTGAGTTAGGAAAACCTTTTGAGTTAGTAGAAATAGAGTTTTATTCAACTTATCCTACATCTAATGTATATTCTGTGCAGTATATGAGTTATCTACTGATATGTCTTTTTCTAAGATTCAGGCAAATGAATTCCATTTTATAGAATCCTCCCTGTCAGTACCAGGGTGTGGAAATCTACACGTACATATTATTTAATTCCTGGGTAACGGATGAAGCCCCAGGGCAGAAACAGAAAGGTAAGAAAATATTTGTTATCCAACTTCACACTGTAGCTCTAGCAGTGGTCGGAAAAAGACAGCCTGGGGTGATAATGTAGTGGGTGAGTGTCTTGTGTCCTTACAGTATTTGGCTTATTTGAAGACAAGAGTTAGTTGGTCAGATTCTATAGATGAGAGAGGACAACAGCAGTGACTATCTACTCTGTCTTTTCAGAATAACTGTCCTCTTACCTTTCTTCTGTGAATGTGTTTGTGTTTGAGACAAATAACCCCTAATTTAAAATCTTTTCACTAGTTGAACTCAGGTTCACTTGGGAGACTTCAGTGTGGACTGTATTCCTATTTCTCATCATACTGTCTCTGAGTCATCAGTGTAAAGCCATTGTTTTGTGTTAGTCCCAACCTTGACTTTTCTCTGAGATTTTATTAGGTAATTCTTAGTTACAGGTTTTAATTCTGTCCTTAAGCTGTGATTGGTGTATACCAAGTTATCACCATTATTTTAAAGGAGAGACATTAGTCACTCAGTTTATAATAGTGCAACTAATTTTTATAATATTAGTAGCTGTCACATAGCTGGGGCCACATCTGAATTTAATAACTTCATTGAAAAAGTATATTTATTTTATAATTGTGTTTACTTTTTTATACATTTGGTGGTACATATACATCATAAAGGTAAAGGGCTGTATGTAATTATTATTTTTCTTTTTGGTTTTACATATTTTGACAGTTTAAAGGAATACGAGTATGGGAATTGATGAAAGAAAACATAGTTTTGGTGAAAAGTAGAGTCAATGAGGGAAGGTAAGAAGCTTTAAAAACGATGTAGAATTATAATTGGCACTTGGCAACAAAGAAAACACACTGAAAAATAAAATTATTCTACTATCTTTTTGTACATATGAAGGTAGTTCATGTACAGGAAGAGGTAACGTGTAAATTCCTTTACCCTCTAGTATGTTGTCACAAATACATTTGTAAAAATATATATATTTTTTCTGAGTAGAGCATGCAAATTGCATTACTATAGAGACAGTTATCTGTGTCACTTTGCTTGATTTATGTACCTGGATTACATAATTAGGTCTGTCTTTATCTTATGAGGAAATGACGAATGCAGTTTGTCAGTTCAGTTTTATTCTTTTGGAATCATGTTACATGGGTTATGTTTGGTTTGAGGCAGTATTTGTTTATCGGCTGCTAATCTTGTGTGGTTTTTATTTGGTTTATCATTTTACTTTGGAAGTTAGCCATTCCTTACCTTTCATTCAACTTCTACCCCAAAATGTTGACTGAGATAGAGGGAAAGCATGAGTGAGCAGAAACTGTTTATATTTATTCATGTTTTATTCATGTTTCCAAGTGATTCATGTTCAGTTATCCATTCCCTGAATCACCATCAAAAAAAAAAAAAAAGATTCAGTCTTCTTTTTGCTTGTGTTCTGTATTTGTTAGAACATTCTTAAGGGTTTAGGCCAGTTAAGTTAGAAAAACTCAGGATGAAGTATCTTGAATATCTTATAAAGAAAGCAGACGCTAGTGAGTTATCGAATATGGGTTGCCAAATTGTAGACTACAAGAAAACAAAGTTCAGCGAATGCTTATGGAAACCAGTAATGTACATTTTTTGTTCCTCTCCTAAGGACAAAAAATTGTCTCTTCGTCATCTAGATCAGAGATGAAGGCTGCCTCCCAGCTCATGGAGAATTATTTGGCCTATAAAGAGATTTAAATAATTTGCATTAGTTTCCAACATTCCGGATCCAAAAGTTTTCATATAAAATCTGCCTTTTCATAGCTGCCTCCTGTAATAAGAGTGTGTGCCGCCAGCATCCCACCTCTCTTCTTTTATCCCCTCTTCCCTCCATATACACATTCAGTTAGTTTGCCTCCCCTGGCTCCTGTAGGTATTTGAGTTTGCTTCCCTTTTTTGGGTGATTAAATGAATGATTCGTTTAATGATTATTTGAATCACAAAACCATTGTGAGACATTGCGGGTCATTGGCCTATGCAACTAGGCATTTAGGATCTAAAATAACTCTGAGGCTGAGGGGCAAAGGTCAACACAGTGAACTGAATTTTCTGGGCATTTGTACATTATGTATTTTTCTATGTGTTAAACTGTAACTGCTTGCTGCATTCCAGAAAAGAGGAATTTCTTTCTTCCCTTTATATCCATCAGAAGTTATTTCAGTTTTTATTTTAATGATTAAAAACTCAGTTCTGCTGAAATTTAAAAAATCCAAAAATTCAAATGTAATTTTGAACTACAGTACGTTCTCATTTACTAATCAAGCACTGGGTCTTTAATAAAAAGAGAGAGAAACAACCAGTACTTCCCCTGCAGGAACTTACTATATGGACAGAAAGATATGAAAAGAGACATATGCTTTATTTGATTTATTTAATGTAAATGAAATATTTTTATGTGAATGTATATTAAAATGCTTTGCTTGTTTCAAAGTCTATATGTAAGGGCAAAATTGTGAATCAGTATGAGAATCAGTACATTAAGATAATCTTGTGGAAAGACAGCTTTGGACAGAGACTTTTTCTCATAATCATTGTGTCACACTAATCAAAGCACTCTCTCTTCACCGTCTTCTGTTTCAACCCAACTGACCTCACTTAATAATTTGGTAAAATGAGAAGAGTGATCAGAAAAGATAGTTTGCAGAGTGTATTTGGATTTCTGTTCCACTTTCCTAAAACCCTTGAATGGTACCTTAATGGACACGATATACAATAAAGCTAATGTGGGTTAGATAATAATGTGGTTAAATGGATTTTTCCATGTTTGAACAAAGGAACTGACGATTTAATTAGTGGATCAGTGTCATTCTGTAGAGGTGCTTCGAGTGGTGAATGGGGACTCTGACCTACGTATATATATTTGAGGGGAGGGTTGGCATTTTGCCATTAATCATGGCAAAAACAAAACAAAACTAAAACTAAAAAAACTCCAGGTGACATCACAGTAGAAATGTAAAGCTGACAGTGAAAAATAAGAACCCAGAATTTTAGAAAGCTACCCTCCTTAAAGGTAAGAAATACATTTTGTCTTTTTAAACATATATTTTTGATGCTTGATCATATTGCCCTCTATGAAGGAGGAATTGACTGAATCATTCAATGACATGCAACATGTATTTTGGAATAACAGGTACCAGAATGGCACTGATGCCTTGGCCTCCACTCTTAGAAATTCTGATATAATTGATCTGGAATGGTGTCAAGGCATTAGTGTTTTGTATTAGCTCTTCAGATAATTTAAATGTTCAACCAGGGTTAAGGGGTACTAGTTAAGTCATTTATAAGTATAAGATTTTCTGAGATAGATGGAAGATTGCATATGCCTATATATTGTGCAGTAGCTAATAGTAATACATATTTGTTTCAGGATTTTGCATGATAAGATTGACCGCTGAAGGAAATGAAAATATCCCTAAGAATATGTGATATAGCCTTCCAGCTTAAATGTATTTTCTGAAATATGTACACATAACATACCTGAGTGTATGCATTGTGTGTCATGAGTGCATTAACATTATATGTGCTGTGGATTATGGTAGTGCGTTCTCAGCCTCTTTTCTCCCCAGTTGCTTGCTTTTCAGCATCCCTTTCTCCCTTCAGGCTCTTCTGAGCCTCCACTACTTAAGAGAACATATGAGGGCCACTGGGTTAATGATGGGCATAGAGCTTAATGAACATTTTCTTCTCAGTAAGTAGCTGGGTGACTAACGAGGGAGTAAAGGGGTCAGGTGGATGGTTAGAGCTAACATCAACCTGATTTGCATTTTTCTAATTATTTTTAGAAGGCATTTTGTATAGTTGAAAGTTATGGAGCATGCTATAGTCCTGGAAAATTAAATCTGTGAGAGTCAGGAGATCTGCATCACAGTTTCAAATGTTTAAGGGCCATCTAACTTTGTGAGTTTGAGCAATTTTTTACCTACTCTTGCTTCACTTTTCTTCCTTTAAAATGAGAAGCTCAGATTAACAATCTCTAAAATTCCTTTTAGCCTTTAAAATATAAAATGCTACTTTTGATATTAGTTAAAAAAAAAGCCTTCATGGTAACTAAATACTCTCTTCTCAGCATAAAAAACGTTTAGCTAGTATAACACTCTGGTGAGTGGTGTCGACAGTGGGGAAGGCCATGCACGTGTATAGGCAAGGTGTATGGGAAACCTCTGTGCCTTCTCAGTTTTTCTGTGAACCTAAAAGTGCTCTGAAAAATATAATCTTAAAAAAAAGAAAAATTCAAGCAAAAACTAAATAAAAATTAATGACTTTAACAACTTTTGTAATTTCATGTATATTCTTAATTTTGGGTAATTTTAATTGGAATATGTTTTAGGGTTATGAGTTAAGATTATACCAATCTAAAAATATTTTTATGATCTGGATGAGAGTGAAGGCTGGAGGTATATGTGTGTACTCTTATTATTGACTTCATTTGAAGTGTTTCTATAAAATGTAGATAATGTTGCTTTTGATCGCCTATTTGTAGAGTGATTATTAGTAAAATGGGAATGGAACTGGTGAATTCCTCCTTTTCTACTAAAGAAAAAAATGTAATATAAAAGTTATTACATTAAAAAAATCAGTCTTTATAATCTACCTTAGCTCATGGTCAATACTTAACTCACTGAATAATTTTTAGAAAAATATTTGAAAATCTTTTTTTTTGGTTATTATTTAGCAAGGTTAATAACATCCCTGGATATTTCATGCTTTAATCCTATTGAAAGATGTAAGTAGAGTAAATTAGTTTACATATTTCTGGGGAGAATAAATATTAGTGCTGATTCTCCTTTTGATAAATTTATTTGTGGGATTAACAATGCACACTATTGTTTAAGTATTTTTTAATGTGATCTTTAGAAGAATGTGTGAGAAAACTCATGATAATTCTATAATTAATTTGGGAATTTGCAGAGCCACTAGTTAATTAGGTATTTCTAAACTAATATGTAAATCTCTGGCCAGTGCTTTGCAATGGGATCATTGATACCTTTGCAGAAAGTAAAATTTTGTTTTTTTAAAGTGAAAAGAATTGTACTATCTGAAGGAGAGTGCATTATTTTTTCAGAATGATGTTCTAAAAACAGTGTGTGATGTTTGCAGATATTTTGGAAGAAATGCTATTGTTTGGGACATGCCTCTGAGAAGTCTGGAACAAATAAAAATTATAGAGTGATAATGTTACTTTAAGATAAACACAATATCTTGTTTATAAATACTAAAGAGAAAAGAAAGTCATACTATGGCTTCAAATTTAGGAATTTGGTTCTGGAGTGGTCAAGGATAGTTAGAAACGTACATTGTTTCCCCTTTTAGGGAATTTTCCATAATACTCATTCACTATGACTGAAAACTGGCTATCAGACTTTTATCATTCTTGAAGGAGTTACCCAGTATGCTGTAAGAGAGCCTTGACTTTGATGCTTTTTAGCTGTTTTTATCTTGGTTAAGTAACTAAGGTAGCCAGACCTAAGCTTCCTTATCTCTAACCTGGAAATATTAATGGTACCTACCTCATGTAGTTTCATGAAAATTAAGTAAAACAATGCATGTAAAGTGTTTAGCTAGAGACTGCTCTATAGTAAATACTCAGTAAAATTAGTGATAATGTTGTTATCTTGCCTATGAGCTAAAAGTCATTTGTTCCTTTGCTGTTGGCTTTCTCTGTGCTTTCTCTGTGACTTTTTTTTTTTTTTTAAGATCTCATGTGTCCCTGGAACAGTGAAAGTTATTAAATGATTTACTTTAATGGATCTTCTCTTCTAGCTTATTCTAGATAGGAATAATCAGAAAGTAGGTGACAATGTTAATTAGAAACAGCAATTAATATTTTTTATGAGAATAATTTACCTGATGATAATAACTGAAAAACGATTATAAGATTGTCAGAGGGCAGTTTATAGAATGAATTACTTTAGATGAACAGAGGTTGTTGTTACAGGGGAAAAGGCACGAAATTTGGATTTATATTTTAGAGAGAGCTGGAAAGCTACAGTGTGCTGCTGACATTCATTCTTTAGTTAATAATTTGGTTCATCAGGGTCATATCTTATAGTTGAAATAGAACTTTCCTCTAGTAATGAAAGACTATTTGAAAGTTCTAATATAAAGGATTAATTAGATGACACCCTTATTATTCTAAAAAGATCTTAGGTAGTCCCATATATACCACAATAGTACTAGGAAAGTAAAAGATTTTCTGGGAAATCAGATATGCTATTTTGAGGAATGGGTTTATTAGGTCATTTAAATTTTGTGTTGGACATTGAATTCTCGTTTTTGGATTAGAAGTGCTCTATAAGATGAGAAAGGAAGCCAGTATTGTAGAAAGTTTTAAGTTATTACATTTCTAAAACTATAATACTGTTATATTTCTAATACACATATAACCCCCAATCACATTTTTTTGTCATCTCAGAATTATCTAAGGGAAAATTTAAATAAGAGATAGTATGAATCCCCATGATGCCAAGATCTTTATTAAAATAGCAATTTTGCACCTTTCTTGTTGGTATGCAGCATGTCTTCAGAAGCCTGTGCAGCTGAAGATGAGTCATTAAGAGAAGCTGGCCTCAGTAAAACTGCATTTTACAATAATGCTTTCTAAACTGGTCATCTGGCTAAAATAGGCTGGGGCCGAGAGCAGCAGTTTCTGCCATGAAAGGAAAGAGTACGAAGTATTAAAAGTGGTCTGGAAGTATCTTAAGTTCTCTGCCTTAGCATTTTATTAGCATATGTTTTGGAAACAAGTCGTGTGGCTCGCATAGACCCTCATGGAGACATGAGTCTAATGGAGTGGCAGCAGATGCAGAATGCAACAGCCTGAGAGAAGGTTGCTTATGCCAGAAGGGTCACATACTTATTTCAGTTTGCCAGTCTGGATCTACTGCCCTTATAAAAAGTCAGCGTCTTCTCAGTTGGTGTGGTGGTTTTTGATCCAAGGAATACAAAACACCTTTCAGAATTTTTAAGTTGTTATGACCATAATGATTTCGGTGTAGCACTATGGATAAGTCTGGAGTTGCTTTATAATCCTAACCAAGTTACTTTTATGTCATGCCAGATATCCTCGGATGAATCCATTTGTTAGGCTAGTACTCAGATATTTCATTTTTAGCTCTCATGAAAGAAAATTCTTGCCTGGTATAACAAAGCTGGCAGCTCTGAGGTCAAGGCCCACACTTTGGGGACTGGGCATGGGAGTGGAAGGGGGCAAAGTTGCTGGGATTCACTGATCTTCCTGGTGATCTCGGCCAGCATGGCATGCAAGCTCATTGTGGACATTTGTTGAACGAATGATTGCCAACCTGACAAGTAGGAGAGGAACAATGAAACCATGAACTAAAAGAAAAAATGCTCAGCAGTAAAGTTTATAACAGCTGGGTTCATGACCCATGTTCTAAGTAGTTTCCAAAGTTGAATTTATTTCAAGGATGCACGAGAGGAAACAGTTGGCATGTGGTATGGTGGAGTGATAATAGAAGAGGAGCAAAGAACTTGTAGTGTTGTTTTCTTCAGAGTAAAGAGAAGGAAGTGGGCAGAGTAATAAAAGTATTTAAATATAAACTGAAGAAAACCTCTGGTTCCCATTTTTGGTAGATGGGGAAACCCAGAGCAGAGATTAAAGGTATAATCTGCTCTCTAGATGGAGTCAGCTGAAGACTCAGAAAAGAAACCTGATCTCTGATTATGGGCATGTACTAGATGCTTCCTTTAGCACTATGAAGACTTGGCTGAAAGTCCTGATGTAGAGTGGTTTGTTGAGTTTCCAGAATCCACAGTACACTTGTTTTCTTCTCAACAAGGATTAATTTCCCAGAGATTTAATTTCTTTCAAGAAAGGAAACTGAAGACTTCATTGCCAGGCTTTCACCTTTCTGAGTTTTATCAAAGGAAAACTCACTGTGACTCTTTGGGGAGTGGAAGGAGGAAGAGAACTGGAAATGAATGGTGGCAGACAAATGGTTTAGCTCAACAGCAGGTAAATAAAAGAGAAAATTCAAAGGAATGAATAATTCCCCATGGAGAGAGAGACTTATGGTTATGTGTCAAAATCACACCTTTCCCATCAAAGCAGAGGCATTTAGGTGGTATCTACTGTGTTTCCACGTGGGAAGTCAGTGTCTGAAACAGTGACAGATTTGAGGGGACATATGATTACCTTCCTGTCTGAGAGGAAGACTCACTTGTGGCAGTGCAGCAGCCTCTTGTCTAGTGCCCTTTTTCTTCTGTTTGTTGGTGGTTCATTGCTTCATCAGAAAATCTGGGCAAATTGACCATGGAGATGTAGACTAGTTCCTTCATTTCAGTGATAATCCATTTGGGTAGTTCCTTATGTATCCTCTACAATGTCCACATTTTTTAGTGAAGTTTCGTGAAGTTTTCCTTGGCTGCTATATTTTACGGTGTTTTTTTTTTTTTTTTTTTAATCAATAAATTTATGAGAATTTAGTATTTATATTTAAGATTTAGTGTTTTTTTGTATTCTTGATTGAAGTTGGGATTTTGTTTTTCTAGATGACTTTTTGTTGTTTTGAATGTTTACTACTACTGGAATCATGCTTTCTTTTTTAAAAAAATATTTGTTCATTTATATATTGGTTTGTTCTTACAGCAAATATTTATTGAATACCAGTTGTCTGCAGGCAATTTTGTTTGCTTTCCTGCCTCTGGACAAGTAGGATGTAATATTAACAATTTTTTTTTTGAAGACTGTTTCATTTGTTAACACAGTTTTAAGAGGAATTATTTCTGGTCACTTTTGGGAAACAATGATAATAGATTCTGAATTCTATAGATAAAAGATAGATAGAAAAAAGTCGAAAATGTTCCTGGAGCCACTATAAATACAATTAATACACAATCAGTAGTTAAAGTTCTTAGACTAAAAATTAACAAATAAATAAAAGGTATTTTTGTGGTTCAGCATGAATCCTTTACATGGCCATTAATATTGACAGTTAGGAATTATGGAATGTTCTGTATGTTTCATGGATGAAGAGGTACATTATCCAACATAATAAAAATAAATAATATTTTATAGAGCGTGCTGCATACCAGATACTGCTCTAGGTATTTTACACATATTGATTCATTTAATTATTAGAGCAACCCTGTGTGATACAGTTTATAGACCCAACCAGTAGTCTCTGATTTGCAGACTATATATAGGTAAGATAGACACAGCCCACAAACAATAACTATTTGTGGGCTTCACAGTAAACTCATAACAAATTCTAATGTCAAATAAAATGGCCAGTGATCCACCGTTAGGGTTCAGTCACCGATCCTGGAGCGCTCACAAAGTGTCTTCTGTGTGCGGATGGAGGCCTCTAAATCTGACATGGGGTGGAAGTAACTAGCCAGCGCATTTCTTAATGACTTTCCTTTTGGAACATTAACTCGCCTTATCTCTATTAAGCAGCCCCCCACCAAGAACTAATTAAGAAAGAAGACAGCAAAACTAAAAGAATCGGGAGTAAATAATTATGTGGAAGCATCTTTAGAGCTCATTTTAAAGATGTGGAAACTGAGTCTCAGAAAAATTAAGTGACCAGTGAAAGTCACACTGCAGGGCCAAGATGAATTCTGTAATCAGAGGTATTTAGAGTCAAACCTCCACCTTCCCCACTTGAGTAACCCTGGCAAAATTAACCTTTTCGCAGCTTCTTCCTCTTCATGTGTGAAAAACATAGCAATGATAAAATGTACTTTGTAGCATTAACGAGAATACTGAACAAATTAATATACTTGAAAGTATCTAGTTCAGTGCTTTATTTCAGATGAGGCGCACAATAAATGCCAATTTTCCTTTGTTCCCCCTGTCTCTCTTACTCTCCATGACTTAATCTGCTACACGAGAACACAACCCTAAAATTGCCATGCTACTCACAGGACCAGACAATCCCACTGCAGACACTCCCAACACGCAGCTGTTTCATAACAGGTCTGTTGAATCCTTCAATCATTAAAATTCTGCAGTCATCCTATCTCAGTTTAACTTCACCAAACTTCTTAATGGTCGTTTAAACAGAAATTCCTGTTGTGGATATGGTTTATTTGATATTAGTGAATATGAACACGAGTGAATGGCAGCCTTGCTAGCCAAATATTTGCCTTCAGAGCTGACCAGTAATCACGATTGCTCTACTTTTACAGCACATGTAGTTATACTTCTAGCAGATGGACATTTGAAATTTTTAGCAGTTATGGGCTATCATATAGTGAGCAGCAACTTGTTGTAAATCAGCCAGCCAGTGGTGATTTGCCAGAATGAACAATAGCTGAGATTGTGCATTGCCGACTTTAATATTGTAACCTGAAAACATCCTTTTTCCTGGTTGATATGAAACTCTTCTGACGTTAAATGATTTTTAAAAAGTTAACTCTATCGATTCTGACTCTAGTTTGATAGCAGAATAAAACAGTATCCATATAGGTCTGGTAACAAATCTCTATTAAGAATCCATACGTGTACCTTTGTTAGAATTTGTAGTGCGTGTTTTCAATAAAAATCTTGACATAGCAAGAACGGTGAATGGAAAAGCACTACCAAGTTCAAGGGAAGAAAACAATATAAACTGTTAGACATATTTGTAATTCACCAATTATTTTAACCATTTGGTGACCATAGCGTAGACCAAAGAGAAGAAAGTGGTTAAAAAGAATTTATCCTACTTTAAAAGGGAGAGAGGGAAGAGAAAGGTAAACAATAAAGTAGATATGAGGATTATTTTCTTTCCTTATAAAAAAGAAACTTTAGTACAGTACCAACAGTGATTACAGTAACAAAACAAAATGGCCAGCTAAGTATACCTCTAATGTGTTTAAATACATGTAGCACCACATAGAAGTGTAAGATGTAAAAAGAAGAGAAAGAATAAGTAAATCTTCAATTTAAATGTTTAACATTTCGCTTTTACCTTAAGAGGGTTAACATTTAAATAAGAGACTACTTGTATATTTTCAGAAATGTTACTTTGAGTTGGTAGCAAGATGTTAAAATGGGCTTTTTATTAATTTAAAAATAAAATTGGTCATTGAAATGTGACAAATGTGATAAAATATGATAAAATGTTGGAGAAGAATGTCACTGTCTTAATTTGTTTTCTATCCCCATTGTTGCCTTCACAGTGCAGGGCTTTGTATTTCATTAATTGTGAGGTGAGCTATTTATGTCACACTGAAAAATGTAATAACTAAAAAATGAAAAAAATGTAATTTTCACCTAAAAGCAGCTGATGAAACATGGAGACATTATGTTTTTTGCCTTTTTAAAAATAACAGTGATGACAAAGAACCTCTGCTTTCTGGTGAAATAAGAATAAAAACTGTTTACTGAGTAGGGATGAAGAAGTAGAAGGGACAGTAGAGGTGTCAAGTTGGAAAAGATGTAAATGCTGATTTTTCCATCAAATTAAATTGCAGACATTCCCCCCCCCCCCCCTTTTTTTAAAACAGAACAAGATATTCTGCCTCAATTATTTATAGGTTAATAAACACAAGTATTTGGGGCTGTTGGTTATTAAATATTACAGTGTGATGTGAGTTATTTTCTAGTATTCCAAAAGTGACATAAACTACATTGAGGAAATGGATGTTTTGATCAGTGATAAAAAGGAGAAAGTCTTAGGATGCTTGTTGTAAGAGAAATCTTAGATATTATATGACAGCACATCTAAGGATGGATTTATAGTGGGTTTGGGGGCAGGGTAATTGGAGATGAGGAGAAACAAAATTGGAAGTACCAATGAATAAGCTTTTCCATTTTAGTGATTTCAGATTTGTGGAATTTTAAAGTTTCTGGCTCCTCAAAGAAAAAAAATGAAGAAAACATTTTCTTGAACAATGTTACCTCTTGATCCTGGGACTCCTGCTTTAAATTTTTTTTCTCATGCTTTTATATTACAGTATTGGAGAATGGAAGAATTTGTGCATTCTCAAATTGTTCATTTCTTATTGATCACATATAAGGCTCTGCATTTTGCATGATAGAAGAGACAAAGATTAGTTGGATGAAGGGTTGAAGGGTTTGTCTTTAGAAAGTTATAGTTTAGAGAGAGAAATAAGCTAAGGTCATTAAATGTTGGTTGAGTATCTGAGTGAAAATAATTATAGACAAACATAGTCTATGGGGCAAAATTTACACAGGGCAAGAGTCAATAATTGAGGGAATAGTTAATTAATACTTATTTGATTTATCTTATTAAATTTACTAAGTGAAGCTGATCTTTAAAGTCCATATAGACAGCGTTCTCTCTGATTACTTCTGTAAGAATGATGTCAGTGAACACTGTTCCAGTTTTCTCATGGTATGAAGGAATGCTTTAAAAATATATGAATTATTTATTTAATCTTTATTCATAGAAATATTGTCAAGAACTATCAACATTAGCTATTGTAATAATTAACATTTTGGAGTTTGAAGAAAGTTATAGCGCATTAATCAAATCAGTGATTCTTTTTAAAAACTTAAAATGCAAGACAGTTTTTTAAAAATGGAAATAAAACTATTTTTCCCCACTTAGAGAATTTTTATAATTTATTTGCTGATCATAGGTGTGGGCCCAATATATAAATTGAAATGACGAACTTATGAATTACATCTGATGTTTATTTCTTTCATTATTTATTTAAGTGCTTAATATGTGCTGAGTTCTCTTGCTGAATGCAGAGATAATGGAAACTCAGCCCTTGACCTCACAGTTTTGGTGTTTCAGACAGATGCATAAACTTTTAGTACGAGTTGCTAAATTGTAACTGGAAGAGCAAACTCTACTGGGAGTTGGCAAAGACTGAGTCATACTGAGTAGGTCAGTTTGAATACATATCTTGAAAGATAGAATGATTTTTTTTTTTTTTTTTAATCTTAACTGGCATGGGTATGATACAACTCTAAAATTCCTGTTACCTTAAAACTTAAGTTAAATGATTATGAATTGGAGGTGGGAGGGACAAAGGGTGACTACAACAACAAAGTGACTGCCTGTACTTTATAGTTTTCTAGGCTGTGTCCTTTGCCATACCCTCACCAAGAACACTGGAATTGACTTCTCTTTTTCTTAGGTGGATCATAAGAGACAGGCTCTATCTTTTCCCCTCTACCTTTCATATATACATGCCGATGTGATGCAAGATGGAGTCATTCATTGGAAAGCCCAGAATAGTGTGAATGTAAGGTGGAGGATTAAGTGTTAGAGTTCTTATTTAAATCATAATCTATCACTTAAGGTGTTAGCTTAATCAGATAATCTGCACTCATGCGATTTAAAGTCTATGAAGTAAATCAGACTTGTTCAATAAATAGTCATTGAAATGAATGAACAGATTGGGACATTGGAACGTTTTTTTGGAATAAGTGATTGAGAAATTTAAGAGAAAACTTCTTATAATTAGATAGGATGATGATACCAGGTGTTTGGTGTCATAGGCGATAATGGGCAGGAAGGAAGATAGGTTACAGAAAAGAGATGTGAAAGTGCCAGAGAGATGTCATGTGACTGTTTGGGGTTCAAGTACTGACAGTTCTATGTTTTTGAAAATCTTAAAGTCACGCTTAGAATGGTAATTTTAGGATCCAGATATTTATGTAAATATATGGCATTCAATATGACTTATCAGGTCTTCGAAATGCAGATATCAATATATAAGGCGTGTTCATACTGAAAATGCATATAATATAGTCCTCTTCCCCCTTCTTCTTTTCTGGAAATGAAAGTCAGCAAATACTTACCTTTCTATATCTGGGTCTCATTTACATAAATGAATAAAGTCTAAAATTTTTTCCAGTATTTTTGTACATGATTTTATAACTTATAATTGTATATGTACCTTTTAGATATAGTCATTTAGAAATAGTAGACTAGATAAATTATTAGAGACTAAAATGTATTTCTTTAAATTTCCTTTTAGTATCATATAAAGGACATAGACCCTGCAGTCAGGATGTCATGTGAGTTTGAATCCCGACCCTGCCACTTATAAACTGGGTGACTTTGGGGAAGTTAATTATCTCCTCTGTGCTTCAGTTTACTCATCTGTGAAATGGAGATATTAATAGCGTCTTTTTTTTTTTTTTTTTTTTCCGGGTTAGGGACAGCTTTATGAGCAAGCAACCAGTGACATTGCACATGATCTGGCACTCAGAATGTGCTTAGTGTTTAGTGCTCTGTGGTCACATCTCAACATTTATAACAAGTTTTACTTTGGATTTATATTTTGTAATGAAGTCATATGGGACAATGAGGCATTCACTGGGGGCTTGGAGTCCTGCCTCCCACTTCTCTGGAGGGGTTCTTGGCTACCCCTTCTCCTGCGTCTTCTGCCTTCTTTTGCTTCTGGTGCGGCCTGGGCTTGGGGCCAGGGAGTTGGATCAGCAAGTGGCACCTGTGCTCGGTGTTGGGAACAGGAGAGGGCCCAGGCACCTGTGAAGATCTGCTTTCACCTTGCAAATATCTCGTGATAGGCCGAAAGGGACAAACCATGAAATAAAGGAAATGCTTTATTTCCACAGTTTTGACAAGGGACCCTGCGGATTACGAAGCTGACCCTGGGTAGGGTGTTTGGGGACTGAAGAACTAATAGGTGTAAAGCAGCTAGAACTGTGCCTGACATACATAGGCACTACAGAAAGGTGTGCTGTTGTTGTTATCTAGAATATTTGCATAGCTAACATGTCATCTAGTTAATATACAACTGCTGATTATATGTATTATAGTACATTTACGTAACAATAATTTTGTAAAAAGAGATAATATATTTCCTTGTCCATGTTGTCATGAATAATATTTATTGCATTCAGATGGTCTTAAATATATAAGGTCTAATAAGTAATATAGATTTAATTTTTGCATTTTTTAGTACAATAAGTATTTAAAAAAATAAAGTTTATATGACAGTACAAAATATACCCATTTTTGTACTAAATTGAATTTTTAGCCAGGATGCTGTGAAGATTTTCCTTCATCAACATGCTTCATGCTCTCTAATAGCAAATGGAAAACAGACTCATCAAGAGTGTTTAAACTTTGTTGTTTTTCTTATGTTTACTCCTGTGGTATATGCAATCTATTATCTATTCTCTGTGTCCTTTTTTTTTTTAAATATAATAAATCCTCATTTAATGTCATTGATAAGTTCTTAGAAACTCTGACTTTAAGAGAAACAATGCACAATGAAATCAGTTTTACCATAGGCCGATCGATATAAATAAGAGTTAAGTTCCTACGACATATTTCTGGTCATAAAAACATCATTAAATTTCTAAATAAAGACCCAAAACACTTCTAATAGTAAACATTGGAATAAATTTGAGCTATTTATACATTTAAGAAAGAGTCATAAAAACGAGTAAGATGCTTATTTTCCAGTCCAGTTATTCCAGGTCAGGGTCATGAGTGGCCTAAGCCTGGCAGCTCAGGGCGCAAGGTGAGACCCTCCTTGGACCAGACACCCTTTTATTGCAGGGCGCATCACACCCGTATTCACACTCCCTCAGATGGGGACCATGTAGGCATGCCAGTCCACCTCACATGCCTAGCTTTGGAATGTGGGAGGAAACCAGAGTCCCTCACAGAAAAACCCACACAGACATGGGAAGAGCGAGCAAACTCCACGCAGACAGTGGCTCCTGCTGGAAATCAATATTTTTTTCTCATCAATGGCATAAGGAAATGATGTTATTTGAAGACCTGCTGTACAAATTTTTAAAAATCATTTTTCTTCTTGTTAAGCTATCTGTGGGGTACTATTGAGATAAATGTTTTTATATAGATGTTATTTAACAAAATGAAATTAAAATAGATATATATATTGTAGATAAGTTGTTACCCTTGAAGGTGCTTGGGTATGTATTTCACATGTTGGGAGAGCTCACTCTTGGGGGCCACCGTAGGCTTCGACAGTATTATTATCTTTCTTGAATCTTAAAGGAACACTCTGGACTTAATTAGCGACATCAAGAACAGATGGTGAAATGGTGCCAAGGTGACATTGACCATCTGCTTCACACATATAGAATTTTTTATGCTAAAAAGTATTATCGCGGGGATCTTCTATTTAGTGTTTATTGGTTATAGAAAGTGTACCATTTGGGATAATCATATTTTAACGTGAATACTTCATTAAGTTAACATTTAAAATAAATCTCAGTATGTGGTTTTGTCTGTAATTTGCATGTGTGAAAGTCTGCTGTTTCTGATCAAAACTTAATATAGGACCAGAAATCTTAGAAAAGTATAGCTGGTTGAGTTTGAGCAAATACCTTGGAAGTTTAAAATGTGTCTTTGCCTTAAACTGGTAACAAGCACTTTTTTTTCCCCAGGCTTAATTTAAACTGGGATGGAGAGAAAGATGGGTGTTGGTGAAACAACACTTAATTCTTAAACGTACTGACATTTCTGGATAGAACAGTAGATGCTTCTGAATAAATTTATCTCAGACTTGATCAGGAGCAAACCCGGGCCATCCTACTATAGGAAAAGTGAGGATGGGTAAGCAGAACTTAGAATTTACTCTTGGACCCTACTAGCTTGGTCAGGGTTAGTTTCCCAGTTCCCCAGAGAGGTGCCCCTCTCTGTCAGGTTTCTCAGAGTCCTTTTCTTTCTGTGTGGAGGCACATGCCTTACCAGAAGCGAACTCCTGGAGCCAGCTGCAGGCGACAGCCTTGGCCCTCCACTGTTTTACTTTCCCCAGATATTAAGTGTGGGCTTGATGGTAGAGTGAGACTGATGTGAGAGCTACTGTCAAACTAGATACATATATCTTTAAGAAATACTTCAGAAAAGAGGAAATGTGATATAACGAGTTGAGCCTCTGAGCCAGGCTGCAAATATGTAAAAATAAGTTAATAATAATCATTTGCTTTGCACTTTCCGGTATCCATTAAAAACAGAGTTGTACCTGGACCTATGTGGAGCCAATAGATGGTCCTCAGGGGGTCTTAGAACTCTATAATTCCATGCAGCATTTTTTTGTATAGATGTATTTAAAAACCATTACCATGCAGTTAAAAATATGAGTAGAGAGATTTTCACCAGACCCTTTTTTTCATTTGTTTCATAGTGGTATGTTTAAGCTTTCAGTGTTGCGTAATTACCAACTGAGAAAAAAAAATCACATGTAAATCAGAAAAAAGATAAGAAATTGTATTTTAATTAAGTGGGTCTTTATATTCTTTTAGTAATTCTCTACAGGATTTACAACGCTACCAAAGTCTCTCTTTATTCATATGACAAACCAAGAAATAATTCATGTGTACCATAATTCTTTTGAGACTAAAGTAGAAAAATGAGAACAGTTTAAAATGAGCGTGTGCTGGTAGTATGGAGACTGTTATGGTAATTTTGGTTAAGAATTTGGACTTTGGAGTGTAGGTATGGATTCTGCTGCATGTTGCCAATTGTCATTGTACATGTAGGCAGTTTCTTTATATGGACATTGGGGATAATAATGTATACTCCTTAGAGTCAATTTTGTCTTAGAAGTATAGTTTCAGGAATAAGAAATGGGGACTATGCACCTTTTCAGGAAGCTGTGACCTTTCTGAAAGGAGCACTTGCAGGAGATTTCGGTTCTGAGTTTCTTAAGGGACACCTGTTTAATTCGTTGCTTAACAAAATAGAGTATTGGCTTATCACTTATCCTGTGGCTCTCATTACCTCCACAGACACTACCTTGGTATTTACATGCATGCTTGCTTATTATAGTCAGAGATTGAGATCCTGTTTTGCTCTTTGCTTTTGGGAATGGTAAAAGTTTCTTCCAGCTGGCTAAAATCAATACACACTTTATTTTTGAACCTTTTAGGAAAGGAGAGAAAGAGGGTGTTAGAATGTACTTTTATTGAAGTGTCAATCATTACTGTGTACCTTTGATTCATCTGGGACTTTCACATTGCTTTTAATCTCTACAACATTTTTGTGTTCTATTTTTTTTTATCCCCATGGTTAGCAGTTATAGGACATTTAACAAATGATCTGTGATTCTGGAGGAAAAATGTCAGAGTACTGTATTCCAAAGGAATAGTCATTGTTGGATCCAAATTAATTTTGGTCTTGTGTAACTTATATGGATGTTTCCATTTACTTTTAGCAACTAGGAATACTGTGTGTCAGTCATATTTTCACATAGTGGAAAAATCTCTGGAATTGAGTTTTGTCATTAGCAAAACGTGAGTAAAAATGTTTAAGGCCCTTCATCTGTTGGTAGCATATACAATAGAATAAATTAATCTTTGGGAAAACATAGAAAGATATGTTTTAAAAGTTTGCGTATATATACGTATGTGTATATATGTATATATATTGTGTATTCTTTTTCTGTAATAAATGAAACTATAAAGGACTGTTATTTCTCACCATTCCACATTTGTCTCCATATAAAGATAATTTTATGAGATAATTTGAGAACTAAGAAAATCATTGCTAGTTCTATCTTATAAGTTAACATTAATGCATAATAAAGAAGTTAAAGATAAATAATATGACAGTTTTCTTTGGATTCAGAGGAAGTACAGTTTCTCTTATAAAATTGAAAGCATTCCTCTTATCAGGCTGTACAGCTATTTTATTTGAAAGAAGGAATAACCTTTTTTTTTTCTTTTTAATCATTGTATTAAACTAATTCTTCAGGAAAAAGTCCATTTGTTGATCACAGTTGGGACATTTCACTTGACTTAAAAAAATTATTTCCCCTTGATATAAAGGTTAGCAGCCTATTGTATTTACAGAGAGAATCACACTCACTCATTAACCCTATTACGAATTTTGTAGTTGGAAAAAATATTAAGCTCACTTTGGGAAAAAAGCAAAGGCTAATGAATAGAATGGAAAAGCTTTGTTAAAGTCACTTCAGATTAGCTAATTATGCTAGTTTGATATGTAGGTGGCAAAAAGTACGGTTTTGAATTTACGAGATTCACATAATTAGGATGAATTTTAAAACTATACGGAAAAATATGTATTTAAATTTTTAAGCCATTAGCAAGTTAAGCAGAGTATCATTTTGGTGAGTTATAGGTAAGACAAACCTGGATTGTATGTAGCTATTTCTTTCCTAAGGATTCAAATTCACATATGTTTACCATTCTTTTATGTACCATGATAATCTATTCGATTTAATCATCATTTGAAATACTTATTATGTCCTTTTTACAGATGCAGAAACTCAGGTCATGAAACATTCAGTAACATGTATTAAAAAACACAGTAAAGGGTAGAGTGTGGATTAGTATCCAGGTCTGTCTGACTCAAAATTCTAGGCCGCTTTACTGCATCATACTAACTGTATGATCTTGACCAGGGGGCTTAATTTATATAGGGGACAATTTCTTTATCTATGAAGAGAAGATTTAGACTAATTTATATTAGAAATCTCGCTGCCTTTCAAATTCTCATAACTCAGTTTTTGCCCTTGTTTTAAAAATTGACACCGTAAAGTATTACCAAGTTTACATGTTAAAAATATTCAATAAACCATTATCTTGTTACCTTACAGTAATTCAGTATTACAGTCTAAAGTCATCCAAAATCAAATGTTAAAAGACTATTCAGTTCCACTTTAGCATTGAGGAAATTAGAGAAACAGTGATTTGCTGTATAATTTATGAAACATTAACCAGAAAATTAGTTTGTTTCTATTTTGTACTATGTTGAAAATATATTGAGGGACACTTCAAAATATGATATAATATAGAAATATTAAACTTATTTTGCTTTGTGGTAATTTAGCTTTGTCATATTAAAACTGTTTGCTAATACATCATACAACTAAACAAAGAAAGTTGATAATATAATGTATTAATGTAAATAAATGTAAATATTTTAAAAGTGTCTATGAATTAAGTCTGAAGTTAAGAGGAAATATCTGCTAAAAGTTCTTTGTCATGTTCTTAAAACTCAATTATGATAACTGGAGTGCATATATCGAGAAATTTTCATGTTACCATATTGCCCTCATAAAATAATACCTCCTTAATTTCCATTTACTCTTTTTTTTTATATTTAATTTTGGTGTTTCAATGAGAAATGAATACAGAAAAAAAGAGGAACACATTTTTTTCTTGTAGCGGATGAAAAATTTCAAGCGATCTTGTTTGAAGAGAATTTGTCGTGTCATACTTTTTTGTTTGTTTGTTTGTTTTTGGCGAGGCAACCCTTGGTTGACCTCACAGATTGCAAGGACCTTGTCAGTTTACAATCCCTTATTTTTTTATTTTTTATGCCTACAGCACCTGGTG
Organism: Pteropus alecto; assembly: GCF_000325575.1. Lineage (NCBI taxonomy): Eukaryota > Metazoa > Chordata > Mammalia > Chiroptera > Pteropodidae > Pteropus > Pteropus alecto. Next base: position 1,350,722 of record NW_006441953.1, on the reverse strand, counting down.
ATCCTAGATGGTCTCCCATCCAAGTACTAACCAGGCCCAACACTGGTTAGCTTCTGAGATCAGACGGGATCGGGCTTGTTCAGGGTAGCATGGCCGTAGACGGTCATACTTTTTAATGAATGCTTTAATATACTGATAAATGATAGCAAAGACATTATTTTAAGAATATTTTATATGACATAAAAATGTAAAGCTAAATTTGTCTTAATTTTGCTAATGGTGTATTAAAGTTATGTCAAAGGTAGATACAATGTCTATAAAAGAGGAAATTGAAATCATTTAATTTTGTAATAATGCCTGCATTTTAAAAAAATGTATTAAAATCCAAAAACGGTCATTTATATTTTTGCTGTTAAGTGTTGCTGAACACCTAAGAATCTCTGACAGATGCCTTCAGGATATTTCACTTCAGGTTTGAATTACAAAGAGTAGCTACTAATGAGGAACAAACAGAAAAAAATAAGTAAAATTGCACTAATTAGGAGTTTGACAATTTTGTCAGTATGTTGCAACTGGAATCCAGATCTACATCTTTAGTGCTTTTGGGAAAAAAAGGACATATAATACTTTGAAAAGCAAAATGGCAATCTAACACTTATCTTTGTTTTAAATCAACATTGATTGAGCTGATCTCATATGTCCATCTGTCCATGCCAGCAGTGATGACAAACCCTATCTCCAAAACAGGTGGATGTACAGTGGAATTTGATAGAAGTTTGCTATTACTAAAATTGATGGTAAATATATACATTTCAACTTTTGAAAGATGAGAATTCATATTACATTTTTTGATATAGCAGACTTTCTGTGAAAAACAGTGATTTTCTTTTAATTCAGTAGTCGCCATTTCTTCAGTACTAATTATGTTTTGCATTCCTTAAATGCATTATCTCTAATTCTAACCAGAATAATGCAAGGAAGAAATTCTAGTGTAGAAACTGAATGCACACTCAGTTCTGGCTCTAAAACTCAGTTTTTTTTCACAATGTACTGCCTTCCTGTGATGACTTCTTCAGTCTGAATTGTAAAGTAACATCCTATGCTACAATGCACATTATTTTGTGGGACAGCAAGAAGACCAAAGTGAGGGTTACAGGAGAGGGCTGCCAGTTCAAGGTTAAACTAATTGGCTTAGGAGTTATCCTTTCACTTTTGCCTCATTAGCACCACAATTTAACTGAATGTATTTATAAATCACAAGTGACAAAGCCCTTTAATTCTATACCTGTAGCAGCAGGCCTCAGTATGTTCACATATATGTTTATATGTCATAGATAAGTATGTAAAACACGTGCACACACACACAAAGTTACTGTGTCTGCATTGATTTAATTTGCAATTTTACACCTAAAGCAATATGTAAAGTTTATTTTTTGTTTGTATAAAGTAAAATAGACTAAAAGTAATGTTTTAACTCTAACGTTATTTATTACTAATTAATTGAGATTTGCTTATCTTTTGACTAGAAAATAGATGTCTTCTTCTTTTTGAAAATCTTTCTAGTATTCTTGGATGTACTTTTTTACTCTCCTGTGCAAAAGTGGCCTAAAGCTTTGTTTTTACATCATTTCGAATTGTCCTACTTGTTATGACTTTACTGGTTGAAAAGTATCTGAATCAAAAGGAGCATCTCTCTGGCCTCTTCCTCTTCTAAAAACATACCATTATTCTAGTGTGTGGATTGCAGTTGATATCTCACTCTAACTAGGCATTTCTTTGTGTCAGGTAGTCAATAACATGGCCCTCAACACTAATCATTCAGTCCCTACTACATGCACGTTTGCTGGAAGTGAAGAAAACACTGACACTGACACATCAAACATAGGTATTTCCTTTAGGGAGATCATGTTCTAATTGGGAAAGAGAGAGGCCACGTGTAGGATACTATGACGGGGGAAAATTTCATGGAAGAATTTATGGCTGAGGTATGACTTGCATCAGGCTTTGAAGACTAAGCAGGATTTGACTGTATAGAAAAGAAGAGGCAGAGAGGAGCAGAGAGACAATGTGAGCAACTGGGCTGAGAGAGAGTTGGGTATAATGTACTTACAGAGACTGGGCCGTCTGCATCACAGGTGAAGGACAGAGATGGGAAGCCGGTGACCATGGGTCCACAAGGATGGAAGAGGGAATTGAAAGTCAGGGAAGTGTTTGGAATTGATACAAGGTAATAGCATTTCTCAAACTGCACCACTGTTGCATGTTTTGAGGAAAGGAAGAGTCCCTTGATCAAACAAGAAAGGTAAACTGACTTCTGCATGTCAAAACTAAAAAGATTTTACTATGTTAATGTACAAAGTAAAATTCCAAGAGGGATATACAGCCAGCAAAATATCTGAACCTAGTTGGCCATGGGTGCTTTTTTATTTTTCTCATGACAAGTACACTTGTGAAATATTGTGATAAGAAGTAGATGCAACTCATATGAGTTTTAGAGGACAAGTTGAATAGTGTTTGGGGAAGTTAGGTCTTATAGAGATAAACTGGATAAAAAGAGGATGAAGAATAGAAGCTCTTGAAATGCTTAAGGGGAGGGTTGAAGACTGCCTGATCTAGGGTGGTGGCAGTGACATCGGAGGATAAGAGGTAAATTCAAGACCTTTTTCAAACAAACAAACAGACAAACAAACCTACAGGATGTGGCAGTGAATTGAATTAAAGTGATGGCAAAAGTATATGGTATATAGTGATTGAATGCAATTCTTGTCACTGTTAGTGATAAAAAGGTGAAAAATCAGAAACCAGGCCTAGGTGTTCTGTTCGAGGGCATTGCAGGTATGGTGGCACCACTGAGGCTGAGCTAGCATGAAGAGGCGCTGGTACTACGCAGGAGAAGATGTGAGTTAAGCATGAGGCAAATAAGTGCCGTCAGGTAGTGAGACTAGGAATGAGGGGCTCAGGGTTGGAAGTTGTGCCGTGGATGGTGCTCCTTTCCCTTTGTCCCTTTGTGTAATCAGATTGCATCTCCTTTTATAGTTTTAAAAACCTTGATGGGAAGCAATTTTTTAAAAAAAAAATCCATTTAAGTATGGAGAAACTACCAATCTCATTAAATTTCACAAGATTTCTTTGAAATAGACGCAGGCTGACAGTTATGATAGTGCAATTATATGTAGAGTCAGTTTTTCTCCTTTTTCTTTTTTTGTCAGTGATGTGTGTAAAAATATGACATACTTTGGAAATAATTTTGGACAGTTTTCTTTAAAGCTGTTTCGTACAGAGGCATGCATTTGGTGTTTCTAAACATTTTATAGGCAGGTACTGTGGTACAGAATAGAGAGCTCTGACTTGGCACCAGTTTGACCTGAAATTCCACATTAACTGATTCCATACTTAACTAAACTAGATCATGTATGGTATGACTACAAGGAACAGCTACTAAAGTATTTAAAACTCCTTTAAAATATACTTGATCTTAGCCGAAAGGCCGAGAAGCAATTTAAAATATTGCAAGTGAAAATATACTTGATCTTAGCCAAAAGGCCGAGAAGCAATTTAAAACGCCTTTAAAATATTGCAAGTTTTTGTCACATCAAATAATAGGATTTATTCTGTTGTTTTCCTGCATAGCTTTAGTGTGCCCTCCTGTTTGTGAGCTGTTGGCTTCTCTCTTGTCTGTCTGGGGACAGCATACTCTTTAGTTGTGCTGTTAGTCAGTCCTCATTAGCACGATAGTGAGGAAATTATTTCTCACTCCCTCTTATTTTAGGGACTTGATTAAAATCAGCATGTTATGTGCTCTCAGTAGAATGTGCTCTCAGAGCTTCATGTGCTGACTTCTTTGTTCACGTTTCTCATTAACATTACAAAAATGAGTAAGCAACAAAAATGAGTAAGCAACAAAATTTCACGAGATTTCTTTGAAATAAAAATAGGAGCTCCTATAGAAACACATAGACTCCAACTTTTTTGGTGGAGAGTAGACATTGCCTAGTAGAGCATAAAGATATGCTTATTATTGGAGGTCGGTCCTGGTGTGACTTTTCTACAGAACATATTTTAAGAAATAAACTCGTATACAGGAAGTATGTTTTAAAATAACACATCGGAACTAAAAATTAAATACAGTCATGCATGCTTAATGATGGCGATACTGTTCTGAGAAATGTGTTCTTAGGCAACTTCCGTGTGAAAATATAGAGTGTACTAACACTGACCTAGATGATGTAGGCTACTACACGGCTAGGCTGTGTGGTTTAGCCCATTGCCTAGGCTACAAGCCTGTACAGCATGTCACTGTACACAACAACATGAGATTAAATAAAACACAAGAGAAAATGATTCAATTAACAGACACAGTAAACATGAGATGGACAAGGCTGCTGCCAGCTTAACATGGCATTCTGTTTGACAGCAAACTCTTTATTTGTAAGTAGAGTAGACTCTAAAACAATGATAAAAGATATAGTTTAGTAAATGCTTAAGCCAGTAACGTAGTTGCTTATCAAGTATTATGTACTGTACATAATTGTATGTGCCATACTTTGATACAACCGGCAGTGCAGTAGGCTTGTTTACACCAGCATCGTCACAAACACATGGGTGATACATTGCACTATGACCTTATGAGGGCTGTGACGTCACTAGGCGATAGGAATTTTTAGGCCCGCTGTCCGATATGTGGTCCCACAATGACCATAATGTTTAAAGGCAGAGTAACTGACGTATTTCTCTAATATTCAGATGTTATCAGCATTTGGAAAATGTTGTCATTTTGCCTTTGTCATAAGGAAGTCTACATGCTACTCAGTAATAAACGATGATTCAACCATGATGAGATAGAATATTTTTAATCCTATAAAGACATACCAAAACTTTATCATATAAATCAGAAATTCTGCCTCCCTTTGAATTCACTTTTATTCTTTCAAGAATTAAGAGTTTTGAACTGAAAAGTGTGTTAGCTATTTCTTCATCCAAGATTCAGTGAGAGAAATGAGAGTTGGAAAGATTAAATAACCACTCAAGACCACACAGGCGTGAAGGGAAGAATTGGGATTTGATTCAGGATGTCTAACTCTTGGCCAAGAATTATTAACCATGTCCTTATTTTCACAGCCCCATTCTGTAACTCAGTGTGCTGTTTATCAGCCTAGAGCGTATATAGGTGGTTCAATATAGGTAATATTTTCTATGTCCTGAGGTGGTGCGTAAGAGCATGTGCCGTGTCCATGAGGATGTGTGTACGTGCCTTGGCATATGTATGGTGTAAGGGAGTCCTAGGTTGTGAAGGCTGGGATATAAGAGAAAATGGTTTCGGTTTAAATGTTTTCCAAATTTTTGAACTATGTTTGGTTTTTAGAACCACTACCATCCTCACCATCAACCTTTCTGCTCGCTTTAACCCAGTAACAGTCCACTGCATGAGCTGCTGCTGTATTAGTGGGTAACGGGATACAGAATCAGCAGCAGCAGGAGCCCGGTTCAAGGGGTCAGAAACTCAGATTTCTTAATTTGATTCTGATAATGACATATACAGATAGCCTGGAAGTCATGTAAAGCCTTGGGAGAAATGGGCGGAGAACCCAGTTTTACTTTACTTTATTAAACTGCTCTTTTTCTTACTGAACTATGGGGTTAACTTCGTTTCTGTTCTCTAGCACTTATCTCCCCAAAAGTTGATCCTTCTTCTTTCTCCTCAGAACCCTTTTATCCAACTAGTAACATATCAGTTTTCAATTACAGATAAGTGGTTTTTTTAAAAATGTGATTTCCAGGCTATCTCATGTAAGTATGTTTTGTGTCTTAATTAGTTTAAAAAATAATTATAGTTATGTCTTTAATTGCTAGTCTATCCCCATTCAGTACCTAATATAATGCTTATTGCAGTCAGTAGTAAATAAATTGTTCATGAACTAATGACTATCTGTAAACATTCACATAATATAGGTGTCTCTAGATGAATCTTTGTTTAAGAATTCCACATGTTTAAGCATTTTCATATCTAAACAAAACTACTTAAGATATACAATTATGAATATATCTGGGGTATGAAGAAGGAAGTATTTTGAACGCAGAGAGAAGAGTTAAACGAGGCCATATAATAGACAAGATGACATTGTGTTAGTTCCAGAATATAAAAGAATTATGACTATAGTATAGTTAAAATATTTCTGAATAGATTTTATCTGACAATATTGTTTTGGTCATGTTCTGTAATGTTTGTAAAGATACACTTACCAATTTACCACCGAGGACACGTGTTAATAAATTCATTTTAGTTTAAAAGCATGGTTACTAGAGCCATATTTTTTAGGTTTGAATTGAATCCTCTGCTTACAGACTCTGTGATTTTTGGATAAATTATTTAGCCCTGTATTGTGGGTTAGGTAATTTTCTTCATCTGTAAGTAAAGATTTATAGATAAAGTAGATTCTGATAGTAGAGTCTTCCTCAGGGAGTTATTGTCAGGTTAATATTTGTAAATCTTTAGAACCAGGGCCAAGCAATTACTAAGCACTGGATTAATATTGGCAATTATTATAGACCACTATAACATTCCAGAATATAATGTTACATATTGGAATCATTTGGTGATTTGGTCTTAGGTTTTAAAAATTATTTTAAAATATTCATTCTTTAATTCAACAAATATTTGTCGAGTACTTACTTTGTGTTAGAGACAGTACTGATACTGCCTCCAGTGACAATGTTACCTTTTGTATCATGTTTTAACATTTACAGAGTCCTTCCACATGCCATCTTCTGTGGCTTTCCTGTCAAAACTATGAGGTGGCTAAGAAGAACGATATTGCCAGTTTATAGATGAAGTAACTTTTCATAGGGGCAGAGATTTGCCTAATTATAGAACGTAAAGCCTAAGTCATTTCTTTTTTCACTCTACCCACCATCCCCTTGTAGAAAGAACTTTGCTTACATTCCCATGGGGCTTACTTTTCCTCCGAAGGTCTATATGTGGATCACTTGGACCTAGGACAGGAATCCATGTTAGTTTGTAGTCTTCTTAGGTTGGACCACAGAAATTCCATCCTTAGGTTTTTGTTTTTGTAACTTTTAGAAAGATTTTCTGAATATTATAAAATTTTGTATTTTAAAGTAAACTTAAAGTACTTGATTTATTCATAAACATTTTTATATTTTTGTTTATTTTTATTATTTTGTCTCTTTGTTTTATCCAATTCATAGTTTTCTTTTTAATTTTTTCAAATTTTATTTGCATATCTGAACTAGCATTCCAGATTTAAATTCCAAGACCAACCTGTTTATTTGTCTTTCAACACAGAAAGAAATTAAAATAAGGAAGAGAAAAAAAGTAAAGCTGCCCATCAGCCATATAATGGGCCTCTCTAATAGACCTGATTGAATTGAGTATTGTAGCAGTTCACCCAGTGGAATAAAAAGCGTAAGGCACTCAACATTTAGTTATAAATTTATTCATTGCAAAGAGCCACATCCCATTAATTTCATGTAATTTGGCAATTCCCAGTAGCTGCTGCTGAAGTATGTGGTCCCTTTTGGTTTTGTGTAGTGATGTTCTCTGGAGAGAGGAGAACTCTATCGTGTATATAAACTTTAAAGGGCCAAAAGATTTTCAGACCATTCACCAATGGCGTAATTGTTGCTTTGATCCTGTGTACTCTCTTAACAATGCTTTCCACTACTGTTATTTCTGAACACAAGTATGTATAGAGCTTAGAGTAAAATGATGTACAGACCAGTTGTTCTTATGTTCCAGTAGCTACCCGAGAAAGCAGTTACCATCATCTCCTTTTACCATAAACCTCCATAATCGAACTATTCTAGAAGATTACATTCACTTAAGATCTGGTTGATGTCAGTGTACAGTCATTGTGTTTGAGTCCACCATCCCAGGGGAACTACATTTTAATTCTTACTGTGTCTAAAGAGTGAGATTTTGGACTAGCTTGACATGCAGTTATAATCCTTGATATAATTGATTACCATAAGGAGTAATGACTTTGGTGAATCAGGGTTAGCAGCTGTAGGAATATCAACTTCTCTTGAGTGACAATTCTGTGGACAAAGCCCATGACCGCCTTCGAATTCCTTCATGTTTTTACCTTAATAGTATGATTGAAGAAGATTTGAAAAATCAGAAATGAGTCATTAAAGTGATTATTTGGGTAGAATTTTTTCTCCTGGAATTGCTTTTCTTCTGTAAAGACCATTTTAAATTCTTTTTTTTTTTTTTTTTGCTTGTTGGTGTGTGTGTTTGCTTTAAATTAAACTATTGAGATTTTGACATTACTGAGAAAGAGAAAAGGAGTAATCGAGTGTGACATAAAAGTGCTTTCGTGCTTTAAGGAATAATATTAAACAAATGTTTAAATTTTGTTGGAAATAGAATTCTGTGAGACTATCACTTTTTAAGAAAACGATTTATTTATTTGCTTCTGTCAAGAGTGAGGTGTTTATATTTGCATATAACAAGGTACAAGAGAGGACAGGGCAATATAAATTACATATGTAACCTTTTGCTGATTTGGCAGAAATAAACTTTTGTTTCAAGTTCTGCTTATGGGATTCAGTGACTCCTCACAATCTGTTTCCTGACTTTCAGTAAACTTTCTTTGAATAATAGTGTTTGTAGATAGAGGAAGTTAATTTAATTGTCGATTGTCGGCGATAGATGTGTATGTTTCAGTTCTACTAGGGAATACTTGCAAATGAGAGAATGGATATGTTAGAGTTTTGATCCTAAAAATAATTATGAGTCATCAAAGTGCTAGTAAAGCAGTAATTGTGTAAGACATTCAAAACATCTCAGGTCAGAGAGAAAATTAAGTCTCAGAAGGCTAGTTGAGGGTTAGGTGATAGGAGGATATATTTGAGAACATAATTTTACTTTCTGGTGAACAGAGTTGATTCTCTTTTTATACCCATTAAAATTGAAGAGCTTCCCACCAAAACAATTAAGATTCTAGCTTGTGGTCTGAGATAAATATTGATTTTTGAATTAGAAAAACTGTTATTTTTGTATCCTGGCTCTTTAAGCTATATATGTACTTTAAGACTATAAATAGCCCCAGGGGAATTCATTTTTTTATATGTGTATATAGAGAGAGAGAAGAAAATAAACTTGAATGTATTTCTTGCACCTCCATTTTTAGTATTTCTCTTTATTTTTTGATCTTAAGCTAAAACTTTCTTTTCTTATATATTTATTTTTCATCACTTTATATAATACAATTAGAATTATACTAAAGAGTTATAAGCTTTTTTCTAAATTAAAAAATAAGATATTAACTTGCCTTAAAAAACTGAGTTTTTTATTTCTTGAATTAAGTCATTTTTGCCTTTAAGTAAATATAGGCTCTGTTATTATGAAAAAAGTGTATTAGGTATGGACATTTAACAGAAATGGACTGGATCAAGATATCTATTTTAAACATACATTATTTTCTTCATAAAAATAAAAATAATTTTCTTGAGATTTCTACAGAACTAATGTCATTAGCCTTTAATTGGTTTGTGGTCTCTGAGTGAAGGACAAGATGTTAAATTGATTCAGGTAGTGATTATTTTCATTTGACAACTGATTAAATAAAATAGGAACTGAAAAAAAGGTATGACTATATTTTTAAAGTTTATTCAGATCTTTATTATCAATTTAACTGTTGGCTATGCTTTACAAACGTGTTTTTTTCTTTTGAAAGAAGGTATGTATGGGTCTAGCGGCAAAATCATTCATTTATTCTACCAGTGTTTCTTGGGTGATGTCTTAGGGCAGGCTGCAGGGAAACAGAGTCTGAGATTTGTATGTAGGTCTCTTGGTGAGTACTCTTAGGATTAATACCTATGGGGAACTGAAGAGAGTGAGGGTTGGAAAGAGGAAGAACTTGAACTGTGATACAGTTACAATAGAGGTGTGAACCAGTCTTATGGTAAGCTCTGGAGTTAGGATGGCCCTCCAAAGCTGTTCTGAGTTTGAGGCGAGGGCACTGGACCTTTGCTTATGTGATGTAATCTTGACCAGGTCAATACCATATTGACTTGGGCAGTGATGCAACCATGAGTGGTACAGTTACCAGCAGTTAGCAGCCAGAACTCCTGGAAGCTGGGAGGAGAGCCTTGATTCTGAAAGGAGATCCTGACTAGAGGAACTGGATAGTGCCCCACAGCATCTACTAGAGTTGCCTACTAAGATTCTGACTTTGATCTAGGCACTGGAGGTACCACACTGAGCAAGAGCAGACATGCTCTGTTCTTTAAAGAAGTTGGTGTCTAATAAGAGACATTATTTAGAAACTCTGCAAATGAAAACAAACTTGTGGTTGTTACAGATGCTAATACATGGTATTATGAAAGCCTATATTGAGAAGCCAAGAACCTGTTATGAAGCTACAGGTAAAATACTTTAAAAATATGTATTGATGATAGTCAAGCTAATTCTTATGCAAACTCATCTCTGGTTTGCCTTCTCTAATATAAGCTTATCCTGTATTGCATTGTTCATGATGTTTTGTGTGGACATTGTTTAACTACTCAATAACAATTTCCACATTAACACCCAAACCCTCCTCAGAATGCTGAAGAAATCTTATTCAGATGAGTCAGCTGACACAATGATAATGTTATATTCCAATAATAATGGAAAAGTGTTACTATATACACATTAGACTTGACTGATTGAGAAGTCACAATTGTAGTTGTGCTATTTTCTGTTGGAATGGAGATTTTGAGGATAAATTGTATTTTTCAACTAAGAGAAAAAGGATAGCCAATAAAGGAAAACTTCTGAGGCTGCTTTTTAATAAGAATTTTATTAAAAGAATAGTAACTATTATTTCTGATTATAATGATGTAGTTGCCAAGTGCTTATATGGATTATTTTACTTAATTCTTATTAGCCTACTGTTCTAAGAGGTTTACATAGATTATGTGATGTAATCTTGATAATATCTATAGGAAATAAGTTCTGTTATTCACACTTTACAGGTAAGGACACTAAAACTAGAGTCTTCAAAGAACTAGTAAAGAGAAGAGCCAAGAGTTTTAAAAAATTGGCCTTCTGGGTCTAGAGCTTTTCTTAGGGACGTATTGGTTATGTTTATTTGAAATAATGTTTTGGTAGGAGAAAAATCAGGAATGGTTGAAAAAAAAAGATTCATAAATTCAGAGGAGAGGAAATAACTTTAAAAAGTGCTCCCTTGCCTTATACAGATGGTAAAATTTAATAAATGTATCAAGGCAAAGGTTTGGCCACCTTCAGTTTCCATACTTGCTCCCAGTCTCCTTCCTCACAAGGCAAAGAGAGATCTTCTGTTGGATCGTATTACTGCCCTGCCTAAACCTTTTAATGGCTTCCTGTTACATGTTAATATACATTCTTTGGAGCTTACTCCTTCAACCACAGATGGTGTCCCCATGCCAGCCCCATTCAACTTTGCTCAAGTCACAAGGTTTCTTTCAGTTCTTCTAAATGCTAAGTTTTTTCCCACTTCAGACTTTTGCACTTGCTATTTTCTATGCCTAGAATGTGTTTCCTTCTGCTTTTCACATGAGTGAGTTTTTCTCATCCATCTGATCTTGACTGAAATGTCACTTCCTCAGCGGAGCCTTTCCTGACCATACTATTTTAAGTTGGTTTCCTCTTTTTCTCTCTATCTTTGTACCCCATTTCCTTCATAGCACTTGCCATAATTTGTGTTTATATTATTTGTTCCTTTGGTTATTTGTCATTTAGAGCCTCCACAGTACTACAAACTCCACGAATACAGGGCTGGAATCTGTCTTGTTCCCTTGGTGTTTTCAGAGTCTGGCCCAGTGTTTGGCAGAATTGATGTTCTGTATTGTTTGAATGAGTCATCATCTGTGGTAATATAATGGTCTTTCTAGTCAAGGCATGGTGAATTTGACTTTTTTTAGTTGCTCTCCTTTTTTAGATCCTTTAGAGGTAGAATATAGATTTATATTTAAATACGGGAAGTATTGTCAATTTTATGTGAAAGTCATGTGGGCCCTGCATAGTGCAAAAGGTGTATTATTATTAAAAGAGTTCATATTCATTTTAGTAAAAAGTTTATGTATTACCTTCTGGAACAACAGTGGGGAAAACATCTTTCTAAATATGAGATAAAACAATTTTAGACAAGTCGGCTATCAAATGGTTATAATACTGTGTTGTTTTTGGATAAATATTAGTGTATGAAAAGTTGCTCCCCAAAATAAATCTGATTCAACTAGTTTTAAAGTTAAGTTCACAAGCATTTACCATTTATGATTATTACAAAAGACAATTCAATGGCAGTAATATTCTTTATTAATTAAACATGTTTACTGAGCATCTGCTGCTGCCCAGGCACTTTTAGAGGCTTTAGGGATATGAAAGAGAAACATAAGCAACCCCTGTCCTCATGAAGCTTATAGTCTAGTGAAGGGAGAATGATTTAATTAGCAGCCATTCTCCCTTGTATATGAATTTACATTCACGTCATTGCTAAGACTTTGTGATATCTGTGATGCAGATACACACATTATATATCCATATTGTGTGTGATTGTGTAGAATTCTGATATTACTTATGCACATGTGGGTCTGGTAACCCTTTCACGAGTCTGAAGTGACAGAGATTGCAGGTGACTGGTAGAGAGAATAGTCAACCTCAGTAGTGTTCTTTGAGGCCCAAGTAAGATGCCTTAAAAAGTCATTTTCGTTTAAATTTTTTTCTAAGACAGTTCAGCCCCACACTCCAAATGAGTTGGATGGACATAGCTTATTTTAAAAAAGGGAATGGGGAGCACGGCATGGGGAATGCAGTCAGCATTAATATGACGGCTAGGTGTAGAGCCAGACGAGAGAGAGCAATTGGGGGTCGTTTCATAAATGATATAAATGCCTAACCAATGTACTGTATACTTGAAACTAATGATAAAAAATAAAATTTTAAAAAGGGGTTTTCTTCTTAAATTGTATAAATAATGTGTAATTTGGGCAGTTTAAATTCAAGTACATAATTTTTTAAAAAAACGTTTTATTGTTTTGAAGTAATAGCTCACACACTGTCTTTCATGCATTAATAATTTATGTTCAAAAAGCCAGTTATCTATGTTTTACTCACTAGTAATATGTGTATGATTGAAAAGTTTGTTGTTAAGAAAGCCTGTTTGCAGTACTTATTTGTGGATAACTCTTGGAGACTTCACATTTCTTCTAAACAGATTAGTCCTTTGCTTCTTTAATAATTTCAGAATAGTATTCAGACTCTGCGATTTGAAGATTAGAAAACAAACCACAGGAGAATTTGGTTTTCAGGCACAAAGATATGGTTAAGTAAAAGGTAATCATGCCATGCTAATATTTATGTTTGTACATTTTCTACTTTGAACATGTAAATTTCTCACAGTCCTATTAACTGCCTTAATTCATGTTAAAATGGATGAAGTTTCTATTACTTTTAATAATTTGCTAAAAATTCGGTATGACTTTGTACCACAGGAGAATTTGGTTTTCAGGCACAAAGATATGGTTAAGTAAAAGGTAATCATGCCATGCTAATATTTATGTTTGTACATTTTCTACTTTGAACATGTAAATTTCTCACAGTCCTATTAACTGCCTTAATTCATGTTAAAATGGATGAAGTTTCTATTACTTTTAATAATTTGCTAAAAATTCGGTATGACTTTGTGATACCAAAAAAAAAAAAAAAAATTTATTAATAGGTGCTTTACCTACCCTAAAGGATTTAATAAAAAAGACCTGAAAATTCCTCCATTAGGACTTCACAAAAGAGGTATTTTCATTTGGGTTAAATACCTAATAATTTAGTTCATTTAATTTATTTTTCTTGACTTTTAAACTCACACATGAAGGCCAGTTAACTTGGTAATAGAAAGTGAAAAGTATACATCGTAGGCTAAATTCCCCTATTTACAGAGTGGATTTTCGAAAGCCTTTTAGGATTTATTTACATTTTCCTTAAAATATGCAAACAAAATAAGCATTATTCTAAACTGTTTTAAAAAATCAGAATGTTAAAAGCATACATCTTCTCTTTAAAATGTCTCTGATTTACTTTTAGTTCACTGCTATGTAAAGAGGTACTGAAAATCTAAGTCTTAGCTCGCTAAGTCAGTCACGTTGGGAGGCCAGCTGGTCCCAGCGCACAGAGACTTGTCTGGTTTTAGCGTTGAAAGCCATGTTCTGGGGAAGCTTCCTCCCAGGTCAGGCAAACCAGGGTGGTTGGCTACACTAATGTCAAGTTTAAAATCCTTCCTACCTGGTACTCTTCCATTCAGGTTTCTAGATAGCCATTCTTTATATGTGTCTATTTTAAAATTATTTTCTGATGTAAATTTTCAGAGGTTCATTTATACTTTAGGTATAGTGTCTTCTGAAAGTTTACTTTTTAGGAAGGTGGTCTTCCCTTTGAAAGTAGGCATAGATTTTAAAAAAAAACCCTACATTTTCGTAGTGCACATTAAATTTAGATACTTTATTTTGGGAGAGGGCCGCCTAATAAGTAAACTGACAAATGAATAAGAAATGAAATCAGAGATAGTGATCTGAAAAATGTGGTCATGCTAGTTCATGTTGGTGACATCCCTTGGAAGCATATCAATTTACAATGAAATCCTTCAAATGAGTATGAAAGGAACAGGCTGATTTTATTTCATTGGTAGATATAATTATTTAAACAGTATTTTAATAAACTTTAATAGATGTCTATAGTTTTTTTTTAAATTTATTACTGAGGATTTTTTGTTGTTGTTGGAATACCAGAATATGTATTATTAAAAAGGAATTACATCAGTTATTAAAATTGGCATTTTCAGAATAAACAAAAAAATAATAATATTTTAAATTTGAAATCATGAAACATTTAAAACTGAAGAGTATTAGGAAGGAGGTTTTATACAGAAATTGGAAGGCAGTGAGATACTCCTTTTTCTATGAAGCCAATTCATGGTATGACCAGTAAGCAGTTGGAAGGAAAGCACGTAAAATTCAACTCATAGCTATTTGGTTTACATGTGGTCAGTCATACGATATTGAGGCCAAAAACTGATTCACATATGTAGGAATTAGAGAAGATCAGAAGGTCTGAAGGCTCCCAACAAGAGATTAAGCATTTACTGCTACTGCGTATGCCCTTGGTTATTTTATTTCGGCTCTTAATAATGTCACTTTGAGTAAAGTAGCTACAATATTTTTAAGAAAAAAAAACACCAGCTCTACTCAGTGGCCAAAAATTATATCTTAAATCCTGGCAGGCTGTATAAAAAATGTGTGCCATTGATACCAGGAGGAACCAAATGGCTCAGTCAGCACAATTCATCATTACTACTGGAAAAAATAACTCCACATGCCTGCCCTGCTCGTGGTGAGTCAGTGGCATCATATTCATATACTGACAGCACTTTTTTCTTTTTAGGAATTACCCTCTCTATCCTGAGCCAAAGCACATGGCAGTAAGATTAAATTAAGTATCAGTGTTCTAAAGAGGAAAGGCTGATATGTTAATTTTAAATTAGCAATTCACTCAGAAATACTGAGTGAATTTGGGGAGAGGGCCGCCTAATAAGTAAACTGACAAATAAGTAAGAAATAAGAAAATCAGAGATAGTGATCTGAAAAATGCGGTCATGCTGGTTCATGTTGGTGACATCGCTTGGTGCTGAGATGATGACAGAGGTCAATCTAATATCGGTCTTCACTTTGGGGAGCTTTTGCTCTTATGGAAGATATGGAATATATTGAAGTAATTTTTTAGCATGTAATGCCGCGTGACAGGTAGTTAAAAGTAGGGAATGCGGACTTATGGTTGGGAGGGATTCTTTGGTTCAACAGTAGTAGGACTTTTTAATTTAATATTTTAATTAGGATTTAATTATAGCTCTGATGGATCTAATAACCCATCAGAAATTTATCAAACACTTGAATAAATGAAATATTTAAGAGAATAAAAGATGAGTAATAAGCAATTTAAGTTTTTTAAGTAAGTCACAATCCAATGAGGGAGACAGACATGTAATGAGTATTTACAGCAAGATATGGTAAGTATTATAATGCATCTGGAAAGGATATAATTTTTTGTTTATTGTATTTTATATATGTTTTAAATATATATATTTATATATGTGCATATATATATTTTTTTCACCAAAGTCTTCAACACTAGGTTTAGTTCAAATGGGAAAATATCCACCACATTATCTGATTAGTATAGCTAGTCTTCACTTGTCAAATCAATAAGCCAAATCAGACTTAACTTTTGGAAGGAAAAAGTTTGATTTAATTTTTCAGTATAAATAAACTATGCCTCCTTCCCCAAGCATCTCATTTCTGATTTCTAATTCTAAGATAGATGGACTGACAGATAAATAGTCTGGCCTACGCATTGGTAAAGGCATGGAGTCTGGCCATGAGTTAGTGGCTGGATGAAGTGACTGCTGCCTCCCACACTTCTTGCTTTGCTCTCACAGGCCTCTGCCTCCAGAAGAGAGGTCTGAGTTGTCTCTAGTTGCTTGATGCTCTGGAGATTTTTAAACCCCTGAGCAATGCGTCATTCTAAGATTTGCAAAGTGGATAAGAACACTGGTGAAAGAAAAGGGGCAGGAGTGTTGGTGGGAAAGAAGAACCAGAGTGTTCTCAAGGAAGTAGTTTTAAGAAAGAGGAGATTTGGGAATTAAAGATTTGGAAATTGACTTTTATAAAATTATCCACACTCATATGCACCTTGGAATGACTGTATTTTGAAAATGCTTCATGAAAGATGGATTATGAAGTGTGAGTAGGATTTTCCTAGATGAGGAAGGTGGGGAGGGGAGATAGTTCATGGAAAGGGACAGACGGTTCACAGAATACATCTTGAAAAGAACATGCTGTATTTAGGGAAAGTAGAAATTCTCATAGTGACTTCAGGATGGAGTTATGTTGTGGGAGTGGCAGGTGAGACCAGAGAGCCAATTGGGTTTGGTTTGTGAAAAATTTTGCATGCTATTAGCATCTAATTTAGATCTTACTTAGGCAGAAGGGAGACACAGTGGCTTTTTAGCTGGACAATGCTGTTACATGCAGATAATTCACAGGGCAGAGTAAAGTTTAGAGGGGAAGTTGGGAGGTAAGATAGGAAACAGATTTCATCCATTCTAAAATGAACATTTTTCCCCACACATTTCTGAAATTGTGTCTTAATAGTTGATGGAAGTTATAAATTAATGACAGTATTTTTTCTTCCTTAAAGATATATAAAATAATGATATATTTTTAAAGTAGAAGTGATGTTGGTTGTAAAAGTAGGACCTTTCCTAATTCTCCATTTGTTCTTCTCACCTTCCTTTCTTGTCCTGTTTGCCTGGAAAAGCAGCTAATCACTCTGAAAGCATCCACCTACCTTTTAGTTCCCTCCTTTTCTCCTCTTCCTTTTCCTGCTGTCTTGTGAACAATACTGAGAATAATATATAAGACCAAAGGGAGCAATTAACTCAACATTTGGCCCAGGGATTATAGTAGAGACTGGACTAACTTGTGACTAACTCCTAAGGGCTCAATTTATGTTAATGCTGCCTTTAGATTCACTTTCTTCACCTGAGAGGAGACTGCCAAACTCCCTAGTTGTTTATTTAAGCCAAGGTTTACGTTTGCAAAGAATGAATAGATCAAAATAAGAAACAAATAGGGTTCTTGTAAAGTGCCAGTTAGAGAAAAGAGGCTATCACAAAATCACAGTTTTGCTCAAATGCTTATCTGTTTCTGATATACTTGGTAAATGAATCCTGAAGGACAGTCACTTTCTTTGCACAGAGGAATTTGCAGTGACAAGACCCCTCAATAGGTAGCTGGCTTCCTAGAATTAGTCTAAAAACTCAAGCTCTCTTTAATTTGGAACTGGACACTTGAAGTTCATTCAAAGCCTCTAGGTATTATCTCCCAAATGTATTGTTTTTATGTACATGTAAATAGTGTGTGTAAAATAATGAATAATCTTAATTCTGACAATTATATTACTCTTTTAGTATTTTATCGTTGCTTCTCTGTTATTTATTTCTTAGTTTGTCTGGAATTATTTTTCAGTTGGTTCCTAAAAAAAAATTCTGTTTTGTACAACTGCAGCACATATTTAGAGAGAGAGAGTTATTTATTAGATTCAATTTATCATTCTATTTTATACTTCAGCCATTTTCAAGCTAATATAACATTACTATTAGAAATGGCTTATTGTTTCAGTGCTGTTGAGTGGAGTGGTAGGAGTTTACATGCTGGGTGTCCAATCAAAACTAAATTCTCAAAAGAGCCCTTCTACTTTGCTAATTGGAAAATCAAAACCAGTATCTTATGGGAGAGCACTGACTGGACTTTCCTGGGCCGGTTACCTCTGGAGAGTTAATATCTACTTACAGATCTTATCTAATTAAATGGCTGTCTTTCAAAATAGTTACTTGCCATTGTCTCTTGTTCCCTGATGATTAATAAAAGACTCTGTTTTACCAGGGATAGAGTTTACCTTTGTTAGGGTTCCCTGGCCCTCTCCTGGTTCCAAAGTTTAAATCTTTAATAGTTGGTTCTTTGTGAATTTCATCAAGTGCATCTAATTCACAAAAGCATCTTTTGAAAAACAGCTCATTGGTATGAAGGATTTTTTTCCCAGATATACATGGAGAGGTTTTGTTTTGATTTCTCATGAACCAAATGAAAGAGTTCTAAATTAAAACAATTTGAAAAGATAGAATGTAAAACTCCTTATTGCATAGTGTCTTTAATCAAGACTTTTTTATTATTTAAGTGTTTGGTTTTTAAGTTTCCATATCTAAAATCGAAATGGTTTCTATTTAAATTCCATGCTTTGTACAGATTCCTACAGACACTGTGGATGCTGTCCATTCATAATTTCGAACTGTGATTTAATTCTCATAAGAGTTTCTACCTATTGATAATCTCCACTTAGGATTTGAGATTTTTACAATTCTGTAGCAGTGTCTCTGGAGATATATGCTGATATATGCTGAAAGAATCATCTCATGGTGATTTCAAGAATTCCCTGTTGAAGTGACTAGGGAATTCTTATCATGAAAAAGAAACTGAAAAACAAGTATTTTAGATATTTGTTCTTTAGTCAGGAAAAGGAGGTTGCATTTATTTAAAATTATTTAACATAGTAAATTTTTCGTGCTATGTAACTTTATTTGGTTAAGTACAGCATGAATCATTGAATAGAGAATACCCTTGAAAGGCCTGTTGGGATGAGAAGAATTGTGTTCATTCTCCTTAAAGCACCACTAGTGTGATTGGAACATGAAGAGAAGTTAGAATTATTTATTTATTCTTTCATTTATTTACTTAGTTAACCCAAAAAATACTTAGTGTGAGTGGTCTTCTGTGTGTAAGGTATTAATCTAAATATTCACTTATCCATAAAGTATTTCTTGCGTTTTCAACTATTACACTACAGAGTGAGAGGAAGACAGTCGATGAATAATAGTAGCATTGTATGTGATAAGACCACACAATCCTGCATATAGAGCAAGAGGGGAGAATACAGATTATGAGGACAAAGCACAGGTCAGACATAAGGAAAGATTTCCTTGGATTTTAAATGATACATAACCCAGTCAATCTCTTAAGAAATTGATGGGCATTTATTTGCCTAAGAGGAATTAAGTATGGTATGAGCATTTTCCCTCCATAAGTGTACTATATTAATTAAATAATATAGTTTATGTGTATATAAATGTATATGTATATTAATTAAATAATATAATTTATATGTATATGCAATACGTAAATATGTGTGTGTATGTATGAATGTATAAACCTATATATCATTACCCTACAGACATCTGTATTTTAACATTGGACTTATCCATAGGACCACATTTATTTTATTTTTGGAATGCTTATAGTAAACACTGATTTATTATAAAGCATCTGTAAACATTCATTTCTTGGTATCAGTATTTCTCAAACATTTCTATCAGAGGACACCATGGCTGCAGAGATGAATGAAGCAAGTGATCATGTTCTTCTGGGTTGTATGAGAGGTAATAGGTCTCAGAGGTTCTTGTAAGGGGAACGTATTTTGAAGTCTTAGGCTTTATATGAAAAATCATGCAAGCATTTCACCCTTCTCTAAATATATGTGTTTGTTTCAATACAAGAAAATATTTTCCTGTTAGATCTTTGAGTAAAACTGTCACTTAAAGATGTACCAGGTTGTAATGACTTCCTGGTGCAAGAAACACAGCTGTGCATTTAGAACTTTAATTCAGAGTTATTTCTAAACTGGTGAGTTCACTGAGTTAGACTTGTTATGCTGATAACAGTTGTTGAAAGGGTCCTGAAAGAAACTTATTCATCTAGCAAAATTCTTTATATCAATGGTCTGCTGCCCCTGACTTTGGTCATCATGTTACAAGTTTGTACTGTTCATCTCGTTTGTACTGTCTGTCTCAAGTTTGTACTATCCATCTTGTTTGTACTATCCGTCTCAAGGAAGCCTGGGCAGTCGGAACATACGATTGGTTTCCAGCTAAACATAGCAGATGTCAGGCGGTCCTAAGTTTTTAATTTTATCACTTCTTTTGAGAAATTTTACCTAGGTATGGATGTAATAACAACAAAGTTGGAGAAAAGGAGGAGACTGTGTGTGGTAAGGGAGCAGGGGAGGGGAGGGATGTTTTCAAGGAGCCTGGATTCTCAGAAAGTTCACGACTCATGTTTTAGCCAAGCTGTCTCAGCACAAATCTGTTCACTAACTATATTAAAATCCTTTAGTGCTCAGGTCCAATATAAGATTTTCTTCACATAGAAAGAAGAATAACATTACTTTAATGCTGAAATTTCAAATTTTCAGGTATCTCAACATCAATATCATTACAGTATTATATAGCACAGCTCATTATCCATCAGTAGTTTGTATTCAAAGCAAATATGAATTTTTTATTTGTTCACCACCATTTTTTTTCTCATTCCCCACACTCATATACTAATGTTCATGTTTTGATGGAGAAAACTCAAAATTTGATTACCAGTATTTCTGATGTTGATATTTGTGTTTTTATAAAGTTTGACACAAAATGCTCACACTTTTTTTTTTTTTTTAACATAATTATTATTTGTGCCTACACCACCTGGTCTTCCTAGGTGGTCTCCCATCCAAGCACTAACCAGGCCCCGTCCTACTTAGCTTCCGAGATCAGACATCGGGATTGTTCAGGGTGGCATGGCTATAGACCATGGGCCATAGTTCCACTGGGGCACGAACCAAGGATCTTCTGCATGTAAAGCAGACGTACTAACCGCTACACTATGGAAACAAGTCCTAAAGTGCTCACTCTTAAATCTACATTTATCCCAGATGTTTCAGAAGCAAAAAAGGAAGGTTCTTCTTTTCTCATTAGTATTTTATGTATAGTTTCCTATGAGTATTTTATATATAACATACATTTTTTTCTATTTTAAATTCCTCATAAATGTCATAAAAGGTGTATATTTAACATTGTTTTTAGACTTATCCTTAAACACATAATACAATTCTAATTTGCTGTGCTTGTTACTGATAAAAACATTCTGGAGCCAATACATTCTTTGAAATACAAAGAATTCTGTATTTCAAAGACACCCAAAAGGACATTTACAAACTGGCCAACATTTTTACTGTAAATTTTAAATTATCTTTAGGCAACCAAGGCTTGCGGAAAGATTTGTGACCAATGTGCCATTGTCGAGAGCTTAGTACATTTAAGTGTTACATTTCTTATATTATTAGTCGATTTATATATTCAACAAATTTTATTGAGCCTCTATTTTTAGCAACAGTCTTTTTTTTTCTAGGATCTGGAAATACAGTGGTAAGCACATTCAGCTAACATATCTTTGTTGTCATGAACCTTGTCTTCTGGTGGGCATGTGATAGAAAGAGATAGGTATAGCATGGTACATCAAATAGTGAATTTATGGAGAAAAATGAAACTAGAAGGGAAAATGGAGAGTGTTGGGGATGTTCAATTTAAAATAGTGTGGTCAGGGAAATCTCATAGAGGCGACATTTGGAGGAAGACCTACAGGAAGTGAGGAAGTAGCCTGGGAGCTCACATGGGGGAGTGTTCCAGCCAGAGCAAATTTTAATCCCTGAGGTAGCAGCGTGTCTGGTGGCTCTGGGAATCTCAGAGTTGGCAGGTGCCTAATGAGTAAGATGAGAGAGGAGGGAAAAAGGAGCTCACAAGAGGGTGTGTTGTTTGGGGGCAGAATGGGAGGAAATCACACAACATTTTGTGAGGGCTTTGGCTTTACTATATAGAAGATAAGAAACCTCCCAAACTTTGGGAGGTGAACACACAATACAATATATATATGACATACTGTTGAATTGTACACTTGAAACTTATTTGACTTTATTAATCAGTGACACCCCAATCATTTTTAATAAAAAAAAAAGAGAAAAAGATGAGAAACCATTGGAAAGCTTTAAGCATGAAATAGTTAATGCAGAATTCTTAAGAAACCCTAATGAGACTTTGTGCAGTGAAACCTCTTATTGATAATATTGACTGGTTTTTCTACCCCTCCCCTCAAATTTCCTTATTTATTCTAAATATTGAATATCAGAAAATGTTATGTTTATAATATACATTCCTGAAATTAGCTGTGGCAGATTTTTCAATGTTCAGTTTCAGGTGATTTAAAATATAGAGCATTTATTAGTGCAGGCAGAAACCAGACTGCTGATTTCTCCTCAGGACTCTGGCCGTGACATTTTGAAATAAGAGCACGGAGGTCTTAAACCTGAGACTGTAGAAGTAAAAGCTTTTAAAGATTTTCAGACTAATAAACATTTTCTTGTCCTAGTTACCAGACAAAATCAGACATAAAGAGAAGAAGGAGTTAAGTGGTTTGACTAATATTTTCCTGGATTGTAAAAGAAGTAGGGGTAGGATGGAATGAAGGAAAAAAAAAAAAATGATCTTAAAAAAAAAAAATGCTTGAGAATCCTTGAAAAAAAACCCCAGCTGGTTAAAACATAAAATTAAAGTAACCATATATCCTGTTTATTTCCCAGGACAATTTTGATTTATATCTGTTGTCCCAGTATAATTATTAATAGTACCCATTTTATTCCTCAAAGTTGCCTGATTTAGATGATAAATAATGTAGTTACCCAACTTGTAACTCCATAATTATTTGTGCTTCGTATCTTTTCTATTATTCTAAATCATTTCAGTTTTTGGTGTTTTCATAATTTTAGTTTGATTTGGGGGTATTATTAGTATTCATTAGTTCCATATTTTGTTTTCTCTTTAAAAATTTTTCCCCATGGGAATACTTTTACAGTTTAGATTAGAGATTGTTCACTTTCTAAGCAATTAAGAAAAATATGCCTCATTTAGAAGATGCTTATATTTAAGGTTTTTTTTTTTTTAGTGTTTTTGTCTGGTGAATGCTTTACTAATATATTACCTCAATTGGAAACATTGTTATACTAGAAATATTGCTATAACGTTCTTATAGATATAGCATTGTGGAGTCAGGAGAACAGAACTAAATTGAGAGTCAGGAAACTTGAATTCTAGTGTTGTTTTATCTAGCAAGTGGCATTATAATTTCGCCATCATCGTTTATCCTGTCTATGCTTTAGGGCTCTCTGGCCTAAACTAAGTCATGCGCTGTTGTGTGGAGCCAAGGAGCTAATATGTTTCAAAGAATTTTATAAATTATCATTTCTATCTAAATCTGAGATTGCATTAGAGCTGCAGAAAAAAGGAAAGCCCTCTTAAGTGAATCAGTTACATTTTTTTTTCCTAAGGAAGTTCTGAACCAGTAAGTTAATTACCTCTTTTCCCTAGGGAATGAATCAGCTAATTATAAAGAAAGAGCCAAGGTCAAATTTAAGCCAATCTTCCCATTAGTCTAAGAGATGACTTAGTTCATCTCTTGCATGGGAGTAATGCAGGAGCTAATGTGAACAGTTTGACAAGTCTGGGAGCCTGTGCAAATAGACCTGAATGGACTTTTCAGAATGACGTAGTAATTGTATTGAAAATAATGTGCATTAATAGGCTGTCAGAAATACCCAAATGTCTGTCTTTCACATACAGATACTTTCTAGATTACGTGCCCCAATGACCTAAACAATTGGCATAGATAATTAAATTTTAACTATGTCTTTGCAGCTAGCTAATCCAGCTTGAAATCTGTGTCTCAATGTAGGACATATCTTTTATCAGAGATACTGGAACAAGAATGACTCTGTTTAAATAGGCTTAAGCATATTCCTTTTTAATAATGTTCATTCATAGTTTTATTGTTTGATTAAGAGTGGATCCTCATTCTGTCCTCCTACAATTGGCCTATCTTTGATATAAATGATAATTTTATGAACCACATTTTCATCAGTGCAATGAATCATCCATTCCTGGTTACCTGCCAATAGATAGTCATGACCTTGGAATAAAATAACAATTGGGAAAAATAATCTGATTTCCATATGTGATGTTGGACAATGTAAAGGAGTATAAAGTGTGCCCAGTCTCTAGTGCACATTTACTCACACATACAGAAATGAAGGAAAAATGCAGTTAATCTTTCGTGTGATATTATTTTTAAAGATTGGAAAAACAATGACTAAAAAGAGCAATTATGGTGTACCATTGTTATTGAATGTATTTTTAATGTGTGTTTGGGGTGGGGCTAAGGGTGGAAAGTTTTACAAGCTGGATATTTGATTCAGTGTGGAAAAGAATTCTGTCCATTTATATTATGTTTCTCAAATATATTTTTTGAAATTAATTGGCTCTTTTACACTAAAAGAAAAGAAAAAGTAGAAAGAAAAAAGAATGAATAAGAAAAAGAGAAAACAAAACAAAACAAAAGATAACAAAGGAAAACAGAAGAAAAGAGAGGGAAAACAAATGAACAAAAGCTCCTGAATAACTCCCGAGATTGGTTTTTGGTATAGCTTATTTTAGCTTTGGTTTTTGTTTTACTGATAATGGTGATAGTGGTGGTGCTGGCAGTGGTTGTTGGAAGGAATGGATTTACATTTAAATGTGATGTATCAGAATAAGTAACAGCAGATTTTAACAGTGAAGATTTCAATAGGTAAAGATTTTGTAATTCTCAACAATTCATCCTTAATATTACATATTATTGAACCAAGTAGACAGGAAGTCACATGCATGATTCCAAGAGAGCTTTGGCTGAAAAGTATATTGACATGAGAAAATTAAAAACAATAAAAACATCAAGCATTTTGTGTATTTTTAAATCTAGAAATTTTAATAATTTTTCCTACAATAGTATTCTCTCGATTTTCATTTTTAAGGAAAATAATACAAGCATGTTTAACTTTTTGCCCAGTGTTATGCAGAAAATGCTCCTCTAAAACTAGATCTCTGTTATGTTGGCTGTAAAGATCAATTTCAAATATCTATGCCATCCCATTATTTAGAAAGGGTTTGTCTGACCTTTTTGTTTTTCAGCTTTACCTAATAAAGTTGTTTGCCATGAGAACCTAATCAGGTAATGCATGTTGAAGCACCCAGTGTGGTGCCTAACTGGTGAGCCCCGTAATGCCCGCTCCTCCTTTTGTCTTTGAAGATCAGTGCAAATAGCTAGTAGAAATTCCAGGGTTGTGAAACAGTGTGCTTGCCACAAAGCTGCCGCTGTTACTTCAAATGACTTCTAAAGTAATATACACTGACCAGAGTGATGATTTTCCAAGTGGTCTAAGAAGTTTGATAAATGTTTATGATGATTTAAAGTATTTTCAGAATTCACTTATAACCTGGGCTCCTAAATTTAAATACAGGTTTTTTTTTATATCTATGAGAAGAAATGAGAAAATTTCAATAGCGTAGATCTGTAAAGAAAATAAAAACAAACTAAGGATTAGTTAGATATCTTCTCTTGGTTGGATATCTCCTATTTTTAAGTGTGTTTTGATAGTGGTAAGAGCATAATCTAGAAGAGAGAGCATATGTGTAATGT
This sequence comes from Pteropus alecto, assembly GCF_000325575.1. NCBI lineage: Eukaryota > Metazoa > Chordata > Mammalia > Chiroptera > Pteropodidae > Pteropus > Pteropus alecto. The sequence goes on along the minus strand of NW_006441953.1, from coordinate 1,324,814 downwards.
AAATTATCTTGGCTATCAGGTGGTGCTTAAGACATGCCTTTGCTTTCAGAAGGAATGGATTTTGTTCCTTGAAGCAGTTTAAAAAGTAACTAACTAAAGTCATTATGTATTATTTTTGTAACATAAATGTGTTTGGAGTTGCAAATATTATTATGTATTAGAAATGTGTCTACTCTGGTGTGATATGGTCATCTCTCAATGCAGACAGGCGGGATCCTCAGATTTGCCTTACACTTCTACGCATGTGCCGGCTACATTTATTGGACTTGATTTTGTATGTGGCTTTTCCAAAAAGTAGGCTACTTGAAATAGTTTCATACATTCATGGTTTTTAGCAAAATGAGCGGAAGACTTAGAATTCCAATTTGGAATTGTTGGTTTGTTTGTTTTTCTTTTTTCATCTGTGAAGTGATGCTGGCTAGAATAACTTAATTCTCAAAATATGATTTCTCTTTAAAACAAACACATAAGTGATATGACCTTGAATATATCAGACCTGACAAGATTAGAAGTCTTTTACATTTATGTAAAATATTATTTTACTAAGAATGTTAGTATAGACTTATTTACATCTATTATGCATAGCAACTACAGAGGCAGCTGTATATTTCATATAATTCTATGTGAGTCCTTTATAAGAGGCACAGTAGTGTGCCCTTTTTATGATCTTTGGATAATCTATCACCACATTTCGTATTTTATACAATGTAGCCTTAGAATTAGTGCTTTCTACTACTTAGCAACTAGTGGAAAATATATATAAAACCTTGAATCAGTAGAAGCAAGTCATGTCTTTGGAGGGATTTGCAAGGCTTTCCTCTTATCAAATTATCATATGAATGATTTTAGCTTAGAATTGTTGAATTCTATTTGACATTATATATGATAATAGAAATTCCCTCTTCGCTGGAATTTCCGATGCAAGACTGGTGTGGGGTGATTTGGAATAGAATACTTGGATTTTATGATGGTTTACTTTAAACAGGACAATCTGTTTCAATAAAATCGCAGGAGGAATTTAAGGCAAAGGGGGTCATTTGGGTTTAGCCAACATTTCATAATGCAGACCTTCAGTCAGGTTAATTTATCAAACTTATTGAAGTATGACTAGCATACAGGCTGTAATTTACTATAACCTTTGACTGTGTGTGAGCATGTGAGTTATTGATAGAGAATGTGCAAGAGGGTGATTAGATAACAGATGCTGTCCTCATGTAAATTGGGAAATTGAAGAAGTAAACTAACTGAAGTGTTGCATTTGCATGTAGTAGATAGGGAGAATAATTACATTAAGAAAAAAAAAACAGCTGTTTTCATAGTGCTAGTTGTACCGAGACAAGTATATTTTTCCTTGGTATCAGAAAAGCTAGATCTTTTTTTAAAACTTACTAATCTCCAGCTGAGGAAGCATTAGTAATTCTGTTAAATAAAATTCACTGTTAATACTGTCTATTTAAGAGATTATATTTTAGTTTTATTATTTTTAAAAAAGGATTAAAATAAAAGGAGAACTGTTTTTGGTGAAACAGGAATAGGTTAAATTTCCCTTTCTCGTTGGACTATTATTTTAGTAAATAAAAGAAACAAAAAGAAAAAGAAAACCCAAAGCCTGCTGTAATTGTGGAAAACAAAGCATTGGATATATATAGTATCATTTTAAGAATGTGTTCTTTGAACTTGTCTCAGAGGGTTTGATAATTTAGGTCTTGTAAAAAATTAGGATACTAAATAATCTGATTTCCTTTATGATAAAACTATTCATATGTATTTGTAATCTTAACTATATAAGTGTCAGTGAAACATGTTTTCTTCCTAAGTGTGATCATCTGTTTTACATTTAATCGGAGAAAATGTCTCCCAGTTTTCTGATTATAATGATAACATGGCATGCAAGAAACCAGAGCATGCTAATCAGACCTCATGATTATAAGTATCTAACTTCATGGAAAATGATTATTATGGATGTTCAATAGCATTCATGTGGCCACATTTCATGTTAAATTCCATTCTTAATACTGTAAAGTTATGCATTTTTAACTCGTTCATGAAGGAAATTTGGAAATTTTCTGACTTTGAGTTTTAATTCTCTCATTTCATTTTGCAACTTATACAATACAGTTAAAAAAAATTAGTCTGCATCGTTCCATAGAACACATTTTTAACTGACCCCTCCCAAGATGACAGTACCAAAAACTGTCGAGTGTATTGAATATTCATTTTGTTCTAGGTCTTGACTACCTTTTAGATCGCTTTAATTTAAAGAAAATAGAGCTTCGAGGAATAAAAGTTTTGTTTATCATAGATAGTTCAGAATAATATGATTTAATTTCCCCTTTGAAATAACTTATAAGTGATATTTTCTTACAAGCTGGCCTACTGAAAGCTAGATAAAAGAGAGAATATGTGTTTAACTTAATAATGAGATTTTATCATCGCAGTCTAATTATTTTTTAAGAAGAGATTAGTTCTCTGCTGTCTGTCTTTGCTTCCATGCTAGTTTTTAATATTACTCTTAAGATTTGATTTGGAAGCTGTCTCTTGAAAATAACATACTAAAGCTTTACTTATAACTATATTTCTACTTATGTGCAATGTTCGTAATACTATAAAATACTTTTTAAGGGGAGAAAACATTTTATTAAAATATTATGCATATTTTCCTAAAGTAGAAGAATATGGTTATAAAATATTGGTGTCATTAAGGAAGTATAAGTTGGAAATGTCACAGATGTACGTAATGACCATCACTGAGGCAATAATATTAGTTTTTTTAATAGAAATAATGTCAACAGTATTCTGTGTATTTTTTTAACCACTAACTTTATCTTCAGATTTTCTCTAAATAGGCATTTCTGTGCTTTTCTGTTGAGAGCTGGGTTATGATTGCTGTGTACATGGGTAGTTGGCATTAACACAGGTGTATTTGAAATATTCCTTACTATAGCATTTTTCCCAATTTATCTTCTCCTTATTCAGTGAGCCCACATTATTCATGAATTTTTAAATTATTATTTAAATATACTTTCCAGACGTATTAATTAAATATTTAGGAAAATTTGAAAGATGCACAAGATGATAAAATTATAGCATATCAGATTTTGGCGGAGAATACGAGAACCCCAACCTCACCCTTCCATCATTCCCCATTCTGATGCCCTGTAGCAAAGTAGGAATTTTAACATTGATTCCTCAACACTTTGCTCAGTGTCTGACAAAGAGACACTTAAAAAAGGTTTTTAAATGAATGAATAAACTCAAATCTCCAGCAGATGTTCTTCAAAAGGACCGTGTGTTTATTTGTGATATGCAGGAGCATATGGATATTCAGTAAAACCTATAGAGAGTAAATAGTGATAGAGAACATTCTTTATTGGCTGCTGATTGCTTATGTCTGATTTGAGACTTAAAAAAATAAGTATAATTCTGCCCATTTCAGCCCTCAAAACCAACCTGTCACTTTTGCTTTCACGTTCATTTACTCCATTAGTTATCTGTTTCTTTTTCCCAGAAAACAGTTTATTTTATAGGTGAAACCCCACTACTGAAATGTTCTTATTTGTGTTCCTATTTTATCTGAATGTTGGATGAACTGTATTTTCCATTGTTACACATGGTTTTTTCCTTTGTTTTCTTTAAATGAATTGTTTCTAGAAAGAAATCTAAACCGTGGGTACTTTTTATTCAGCTTTCCTAGTGTTTGTGAAAACAAAAGTTGATGTTTTATACATTGAAGAGCTATGGGAAATCTTAGGTCGTAATAAAATTGTTTTTTAAAGTGAAGGGAAAAAAATAATTCAGCAATGAAGGCGAAAGAGTATGCTTCAGTTTTCCCACATTTTAGCTCCAAAAAAAAGTTATTCAATAAAATAATGCCATTTTTAAGGAATTTTTCTTAGATTAGTTAATAATCCTTTCTCCTTTTTCCACTTTCTCCTTTCTTTTAACACTTTTTTTTTTTATTTTTGGTCATTTTCTCCTCTTTCTCCCTTTTTTCTTCCACCAATATTTATTTACTAAGTCTTCTCCCTAATGAGCTCTTCTTCAGGATAGGAGGTTTATCCTCGAGTTCCAGAAGTAAAGACGAATAATGGAACCATTGCATTAATATTTTTGTCCCAACTCGACAAACAAATTCTTTATTAAGATGTAGATCCCTTCAGCATTACTCAGGGTCACTGGCTGGCCTGCATCCACCCTGTGCAGGAAGTAGAGAAGGTACAGGGTTTGACTCACTTTTGACCCTCAGTTTCTGACTCATCCAAACACTTTTGTGCAATACCCACACTGTACAAATGAATGCACAGGCCTGCCTTATGCTGATTTCTGTTTTTAAAAATGTTCCTTCCAAAACTGTAGCCTGAGGAATGTCCCTAGTGTTTGTTAAACAGATGAAATGGTTATATATTAGAGGTGAGTACTCTAAACCTTTATGTAGTGTGTATTTTCAAAATGGAAAAGAAGTTGGAGCCTACTAGTTTATTCCCTCATTTTACAAACAAAGAAACTGAGCAATTCAAAAGTGAAGTTTTAGTGGTGGAGTCCGAATCTCTGTGGGGTAATTAAGGACCAGTAAACATTTCATATACCCAGCATATAGAAAAAATTAGAATTGATAGTCTAAAAAAGGAATATTTTTGTCAAAGTTATTTTGAATACCAATTTTATTCAATAAATTAGATAGTTTAGTGTGATATAGTGTAAAGAATTGAAATCAGATTTACCTGCATATGCATCCAAACTCTGATAATATTCGAGTGAACTTCAATAACATAGTAAACCTTTTTTTTAAATCTGTCAAGTGGGAACAATAAACACTCATTTTTTATGGTTATGGTAAAGACAGGTCTCAAATTCAAATAATCAAAACTCTTGACACCAGAACAAAGTGCTCCAGGTATCAATAAAATCCATACAGAATGTCTAGCCTCAGTTTACCCACTAGTGTAGCACATTTCTGCAACAAATTTTGGAAGTATTTCTAAGAGCTAGCACAATTTAATTGATTTGTGCTACAAAATAGCATCTTTTACTTATATAAGTACTGAAACATTTTTATTTTCTCTGACCATTTGAGATACATTATTAATATTTGGATCACACTTTAGGGAAGGGATTTTTCAGTAGCCACACTTTCAAAATGGTGTTTGATATAATTTATCATCAATGTCTGTGGTGATTTTACTCTAAGAAGTAGGCTGTTGTAATCAACAGGACATTTTTGTAGCGAATGAGCATTTCTAGAAAAATTTTGAAGGACTTACATGTTTTTGGAACGTAGGACCCACAATCCTATGATCAGTTGGTGAAATATAATTTTTAGCACCATGACTGACAAAAAGTGCAGAAAATTCAGCTTTCAAAAAAGTAGTTGTGCTCATTTGTTATCACCACCAGTTCCTTAATTTGGAGCAGTGTCAATCATTCTGCAAATGAGAGGAAATACTTTATATAATTGAAGTTTATTTGGGGACCATGTTATTATTTCCATGACATGGTACAATAGCTATATAATATGTTTCTGAATGAGAAATCATATATAATGCTGTGCAGTTTATTGATAGTGAAATGTCTTTCCTTTGTATGCAGGTCAGCCAAAAAATTCACCTCAAAAAGCACTTTCATTCTTAGATTCTTCTGTTAGATGTTCATTGTTGGCACAAAAGTTCAAGACTTAAAAAGACTTTTCTTTTAATAAAGCCAGACACTTGTTTAATACAAGATCCTCTAAATTTGGTGATGATGCTGTCTGTCATCTATTGAATGTCTTGTATTTCTTCACTACTTAAGTGCTGCTCTTATTGAGTTTTTGTGACACAATTTTTATGTTAAACTGATCGTGTTATGTTTCTAAATCTTTGCTCAATGGCAAGCATTTTTTAGTACTATATAGTAAAGTGTATCATACATTTTCAATAGATTAGCAATGTTTTAGAATAAATTTAGTATATCAGCAATATGAGGCTTGTTCTGGTGCAAATTATGTTAACTTTATTAGGAATTTTAAAAATGTTCAAATAAAAACAACTGAAGGTTAGTTTTATTTAGTGTAAAAAGACATTCGGATAATGGTGATCGAGTCTTGTTTCTGAAATACATAACTGAACTTACTTTCTTTTTCCTGTTGTTTATCTTTTTTACCAAAGGGAAGAAAATGTTTGCATAGTAACAAATTAAGAAGAAATTATGTTTTGCTTAATAGGTAACTGGATAGTTAATAGGTAATTAGGTATAGGAGAAAATAGAGAAAACTTTGATTTCTTTTCTAATATTAGAAATGAACAGTTTGGAAGAAATCAATATAATGTGTATTAACTAAAGCATTCTGTGTTTTGGTAATAACCTGTTCAGTTACATACAAGTATTTCTTAGAAAATGAGGTGTATTATTTATATTCTCTTATATTTTGCTTGATATTTCTTGGCTAGCTGAATAGATTTTTTTTTCTTTAATTTATAATTTGCATTTATATTTAAAATTATCAAGACAATTTTCTCTTCTTGGCTTGAAGGCACTCATTACATCTGGTAAATGTACTATTTATTATATTTTACATTATTTACATGATTAATTATAAATATTATTATTATAAACATTAGCAATATAAATATTATATTTAGCAAAATGACATTCCCTCAATGCAAATTCAATTCAGTGAATATATATACAAGATAAAATCTGATTAAAGGACTTGTGAGTTTTCTTAGCAAAGAGGTACATAGTTATACATAATTACTCTATAAGGGTGAAAAAACACTTGGTTATTGCTATTAGGATTAAAAGATTATGTTCTAACATTTTTCTCTCTTTTTTAGCTAAGGAATTATATTAATTTAAATGAAAATAAGAGAAATCAGTAGGAGGAAAATTGCTATGGGCGATTGTAGGCATGTACCTAATTGCTGTGCCAAAGATTTTGGATTTCTATGGAGTCAGACTGTCACAGCACAACTTGGATTTTCTTTGCATTTGATTGCTGGTTATTTCAATGAACTCTTCCAGGTGATCTTGCTGGCTAGTCACATTAATAAACTTACCTAAATCACTCCCCAGATCACACTGGCTTGATAAAAGAGAGCCATTACAGTTTCTTCTGCTATGGGCAGAGTCACATTCTTGAGTTTTAAATTTTGTTTATCTAATAGATAGAAAGAGAACTTTCTCCATGGAGATATTTATCAATGCTGATAGCCAAAATGTACCTTATGGCACGGGAATCATCGCAAAACGAAGGCCTATAATGATTCTTCATCTCTTTCCTGGTAAATCACAACTTGGGGAGCTACTATAGTTTTTCTGATTTTGCTCTCATTTTAACAAGTCTCATAATAATAATAGTAAGCACTTACTGAGCACTTAGTGCATGTCAGCCATTGTTCTAAGCTTTTACATGACATGTATTATTGAATCTTTACAATAGCCTTGTGTGCAATAGGTGCTATTATTATACGTATTTCACAGATGAGGGAACTCAAGCACAGTGCGATTAATCACGCCGAAACTGAGACCCATTAAATAGCAGAAAAAGGATCTGAACCCAGTTTATGGGGCTTCAGAGCCCTGGGCAACCACACCTGCATCACCTAAACTTCTTTAATACAAATCCTTAAAATAAGAGGGAGCAACTCTTTTATTTGAGAACAAAATTCATTGTAATTAAATGATTGACAGTGTTAGTTATCTACGACTGGCATGTTAAAAGGATGGTCTGCCCCTCCAGATCACAGATCTAGAATGCCAAACACGAGTTTTGATCGTGGAAGGAAGACATGTGAGGTGCCTGCGGCTATGGTAATCATGTCTGTCAAAAACCAAAGGATTTCTTTCCTTTGGTTGGAATTCTTTGGTTTACTTCTTCTTTAATTAGCCTTTTTTAAAGGGAAATAGCAAGTACCTTTGACAACCTGTAATTTGTAGGCATTTTCAGATTAAAGTCGTGAGTTTCAGTGGAGAGGGCACAGGATTTGGAGTCAAGACTGTAGGATTATGTTTTGGCCCTACACACTAGCTGCTCTGTCTTTAATGTGTAATGCAAAATATTTTTCTTATTCGTTTGATCTATAAAATGGTGAACATTGTGATACCTGTCATATAGCATTATTATGAAGATTGAATTAAATCATACATATGAAAATGTTTTAAAAATATAAAGCATATACAGACAGATATCATTTTTTAAAGTTGAAAATCTTATGTTTGTAAAATAGTTCTTTGTTCCAAATGACATTTCTCCCTGCCTAGTAGAACAGTGAGATTAACACAGCTAGAGAGATTTTGAATTGAGATAATTTGTTAGGAATTTATTTACCCATTATTGATTTGAAGACACTTAATAGCATTTAGTATCTTCACATCATATTTGACTTAAACTAATATATGGCTGTAGTCATGAGCCATTAAATAAACAATATGTGCATTATAGACTAAAAAGAGCTTAACTTTCATTGCATGGTAGTACACTGTTCAGTATGAAGCACATATGAGTAAATGGATATGTGAGTAGAAAGCAAGTTTTTCACTTTTTGGTGGGAGACTTTGGAAATCGATAGCTAAATAAACTATGTCCTTAGCTAAAACAAACTAACATGTTTATGATTTTGATTTAAATTTCTGGGCAATTTTACTGATATTGTTAAATATTTGTGTTTGTGTGAATTGACTGACTCACTATGTCAGAATTGTTGAATTGGTTATTTGTTTATAGTAGTTTTTCACAAAACATAATGTCTCAGGAAGACTGAGTTTTATAGGGAAAAAAGTTGGGAAATGAAGCATGATTGATTTTCTTCCTAGTTAGTCATAAGACACAATAACATATTCAGATCTCAGAGAAAACTTGTCATAAATAAGCCTGTTTAACCCTGTTTAACATAGATGTTCTGAAGCATTTTTTTGGTCCCCCAGAAAATGTTTTTTAATAAAATGTCTATTAGCCCAGAACTGGAAATGCTGTTATACACATACAATCTGATGTTTTTGGAAGGACTTCTATGTGTATTGCTCGTCTGAACCTTCCACTAAGGTCACATTATGCTCATAGTAAGAATTTCATAAGTGCCCATGATGATGAATACATTTCTTGATTAGACAGTTATCTTGGGGACATATTTAATGTCAGTTGGCAAGATTAAGTTCCTTCCTATTAGGCTGCTATATGATACAGACATTTATGTAATCCTCAAGGTTTTTATGAGGTATAAATGTGCCAAGTGTAAATGAGAGTTTTTAGGTTATACAACAAAATGCAGGCAAAATATAGAACAAAAAAATTCCTTTCATTGAAGCACAATAATAACAAATAATAACAAATATACGTACTTAACAAATCTGAGTTCATACCTCACACCACGTATTGCACTAAGCACTTTTGCAATATGGTCTCATTTAATCCTTTCAACAGCCTTTCGAGAGGTAAATATCTCCATCTTAACAGATGAGAGAACTGTGGTTTCTCAAGGATTTCTTAAGACACATAACTGTTAAAGCCAGAAAGTGAAGATAGGTAATTAGGTACTTTAGAATGCAAAATGACCATACATTGTAGCATTTAGAGCTCAGATTCTGCTCCGTATTGCTGAAAATTATTATGGGAAGAAAACTAAACAGGCTTTCTAAGGAGTAAAGACTGGGGAGGCACACTTTTTACAAAAAAAAAAAAAAAAGCAGAGGCTAGTCTGAGAGGCGGCCAAAAGTCACTGACGGAAAACTTCTGGGCTTTGGCTGGAACCCAAACTCATTGCTCATATGTGGAAATTCTTTGGAGGCTCCTCTTGCCTTTGGAACAACCCATCAGAAATTAAATTACAACAAAGACCTTATACCTTTTACAATCTGAATAGTGAACCAATTGTTCCTTGCCATATTCCGTCTCTTTAAAACTGGGAGCAATTAAATAGGAAGACAGAAAAGCCAAGGAGCAAACTGCGTAAGATATTCAAGGAGCAAACTGCATTCAGGATAAATATTACTGCATTTAGAGAATTCTGTGATGAGATGTGAATCACATATCAGTAAATCATTGGACAAATGCTTTTTGAGTGTTTACTCTGGGTAGGGAATAGTGAAGTCAAAAGGAAATAGCATTCATTGTTCAGGGAATCCAGAGAACTAGGTGTGTACTTCAGGTTTTGCCTTTAATTATCTTTGGATTAGTGGATGAGTCACCTCTTATCTACAGAGGCACCACAGCAAGCATTAAAAACAACTCTAGAGCCAGGGGCCTGATGTGAGCCCCGGTGTTCCCTACTTATTTGCTATGTGAGCTTGCTAAAGTCATTTAATTTCTTTGTGCCCTAGTTCTTGCATATGGAAAATAAAATAATAGTATCTACATCGCATCACAGGATTTTTATGAACATTCAATTAGTTAAAACATATAAAGTGTTTAGAATGGTGTCTGTGATGGAAGAAGTGCTATGTGCCAGTGATTATTATATTATTATTTTGTGGTTACTATCGTCACTACCATTTTCATTCTCTTTGAGCCTCAGTTTCTTCAACTAGAATAGTAGAGGGTGAAGTTAAATGATATTTAAATACATAATTTCAGGTTTATACACATTTATTAAACTTAGAATGGAACTCTTCTAATGATTTGTGGGCTGTTTTATGAGTACAAAAAGTATGAAAATTAATACAGGCAGCAAAGAGAGAAACAAAACAAACACAAAGTTAAAAAATCTTGTGTTTTAGCAATCAAAGTACTTTTTATTAAGTATTGAATACTTTAGGATGTGGAGTTTGGATGGAAAGCAGGCTCTGAGTCTTTTCAGAAGTTGTGACATTTGAATAGGGATGATTAGGAGGTTGCATGCTGAAGGATATAAGCAAGGCAGTTGTTAATCATAGCAAATACTTATGAAGCACTTACTATGCCAATAATGTTCCAAGCACTTCACAAGTATTTGTTTGTTTAATCCTCGATTTGCAGATCAGGAAACTATAGCATAGAGAAGTTAAATTATTTTCCCATGATCATACAGTTGGTGAAGTTGTGATGTAAAGCCAGGCAGTCTGGTTTCTGAGTTAGTACTTTTATTCCCTTTGCCTTAATTGTCTCTGAAAGGCTTGAAGAAAGATATTAAATTACTTGGAATACTTAGAATATTTAGTAATTGCATAGGGTTTTAGGATAAGGTGGATTAAGGGGAGATAACTAGGGATTTGAAGAAACAGTCTGACCATTATTTTAATAATCCAGATACAGGTGAAGTTGAGCAATTAGACAAGAATGGTTACCATAGTAATGGTGAGGAAGCTTTGATTGAGGGGGCATGGGGAATCAGCCTCTTTGGGTCAAGGACCTTTTTGAGAATCGATTAAACTGTGAGGTTTTCCCCATAAACTTGTGCAACATACAAAATTGCCACAGAATTTCAATAAATTCACAAACTAATTTATTTGATGCTTTACACAGCGTGGTTTTCCTCCCTCGTAATAATTGTATGCTTTCTTAAAAAACTGCGGTTTTTCTTTACTTTGTGTTTGTTTTGTGTTTTCTTTTGTTAATCATCTTTTTAAATATTTCTCTTTCTTTAGATGCCTGTCCTTTGATTACCAACTTTTACAAAATATAAATTTGGCGAGTTCTCGGTGACCTAATCAACTTTGTATCCTCCCTGAATGAATGTACCTAAATAAATGATTGCCGTGAAATTTCCTGTAATTTTCTTCCTTTGTTCCTTGAGTAAAATGGTGGTGATAGACCTTGCAGCCAGTATGTAGTCTCTACAGTGATCTACATTGTTCTGTGTTTGTTTATGAACATTTGTTATTTGAATGGCTGTATCTTGGATGGGAATATTATTTGCATTAAAAAGAAAAAAAGAGCAATCCTGTTTTCAAAAATGCAGCTGAAATGGCCTCTTGTGGAGAATCGTATTCAAGATTCTGTCTGCTTCTAGGACAGACATTTTTGTCTCTTGTGCATGGAAACCCTTAGGGTAATTAATAGTCTAGAGGTAAGGGAGTTCAGAAGAGGTTTCCTTACTGATTATCCTTTGTTTTGTTTATTATTTGGTGTGAATAATAATTGAGTCCCCCTGGGCTATGTGAGGAGTTAGCTTTGCCAATCCCTATGAGAAATTGCTCTAGTAAAATTCACATGCTATTTAGGATTTTGCTTTTTATAAAAAAATACAATCTAACTTGGCAACTTGTTGAGCTGAACTCAAATTTATCTTCCTCAAGTGATGAAAACCAATTGTTTTCTTTCTTTCTTCTTTTCCTTTAATTTTCTCTGAACTTTTATTGCACTTTGGACTGTTGAAATCTCCATTGCAAAAGTATAAATTATTTTTTTGTAAAATTATTTCTTTGTACAAATGTAAATATTCTCAAAAATCATGATATTATGAAGAATATTGTCAGAAAAACAACTTCATAGGTTTCTCTGTTTATTTAGACTTTAGGCTTATAAAAGGATGTTATTGTTAGTTTGTATTTATGGAATCAGTAGAATTTTTATGACATCTTTCTTTCTCTAGTCTTTAATGTATATATTCTACATATCATTTCAAAAAACATACCTACCATCTAGAGTATTAGCAAATCAAAGACTATATTGAGTTTCGTTAAGAATGTCTGAATGTACTCTTTGGGGAATGAGGACTTTTTTTTATGATTTGAATTTTATTTCAAAAGGAATTGACAATATATAGAAACCTTTGTTTGTGTGCTATGATCATGGAGGGAGATAATTCACTGAGAGTGAAACTGTCATATCAGTGGATATAATTGTTTTTTAAACATTAAGTCAGTTAAAAATTCTATTTAATGAAAGTATATCAAAATCGTGTTACACCTTTTCCTCTTTGTAACAGTGTATTGTCTGTTTATCTGGATTAAGAGACATGTATGAAATGTGGAATGTATACCATCATAAGCACCATGGATAAGCCCTGATATTCCCTAGGGCTGTTGTGAAATATGGAACTGTATACATGTATGTTCGATTATGCCAGACCATCATCCTTTTCTCTTCAATTTATTGAGAATGGCTCTATTTCTTTCCTGTGGAGTAAAGGGCATAGATTTTGTGGTGAGTGTTCTCACCCTTGCTCAATTTCTTTTCAATCTCTCGAGTGAGTGATTGTACTATAGTTGGTGAGGATGATGGGAACCTGAACTCTGAATAAGTGGGATATTATTATGTATCAAGGGACTTAAAACACACACGCACACACACACATAAGAGTAATATACAACAGCTGATTGTGTGTTTGTGTGTGTGTGATACTTTTGTTGGGACATAGCCTAGATCTTACATTTTACATTAACTTGGTGGTAGTTCTGCATTTAATCATAATTATTTCTTGAGTGGGAATTTAAGGCAAGGAATGATTTTAAATAATATCATTAAAAAAATACTATATTTCTAGTCTGCCAGTTGTGAACTCTGCACTTAAAACTTTAACAAAAACACTCATAGTGCTGCCTAAATGACTCACCATCATGCCTAAATGAGTGTCTTTAATTTGGACAGTGACAAATTTATGGAACTGAAGCTTTTTGGATGTTTTGGGGAAACATAACCCAAAGTCATATATCACGGGGACGACGTCGCTCTGTTATTGTATATGTGCTTAGCGTGAGTTAGATAACCTAGTTTTTAGCTATTCTTGGCAGCTGCATTTCACAATAAATTTTTCATTTGTGTTTACTAGTAAGATTTGGATTTGCTCTGACTGGTAGTGATAATTCCTCAAGCAGATACTAAAAAGAGGAGAAAGGAGGCCTTTCTCCTAGACTACTTCTAATACTGAGAGTTGCTGAGAAAGTGACAGTCTAATAAGTCTCAGATATCTCAAGTTTAACAATAAAAAAAAAAGCATTTTTTACTGACACATTCTTCAATAAGTATATATTAATAGCATTCTTAAAACCTAGAAAAATCTTCTTTTTAAAGGAAATATTTGAACTGCTTTCTTAAATTTTATGGGATAGTACCTTATGAGCACTATTGTACTGATGCAATATTATTTTTGTTGTTATTGGGTGCCTTTTACATCAGAAATAATACATTTCATTGATAATCCTGTATGCACATATGGGATTAAAAACATTTAGTACTTCAAACTTTTTGTAGTGATTTTTTCTTCCTCCCTTTTTCAGTTTTCTTATGCTCACTTTTAGATGATAATCTGTTTTATCTTGGGGGTGGGCTGCTAGCTCCCACCCCACCACTTGGCATCCATGGTCTCTATCTTGTAATGAGTACTTTAAAAGAGACATTTATTAAATGAAGATTTCAGTTTCTGAGTTATTTTGGCTATTGGCTATCTTTGTTATAATTACACACTTTTAGATCTGAACAAGGCCATTTTTTTCCTACTCTCTCTTCTTAAAGAACTTCTAGTACCACAGGAATTTTACTCATATTCTGAATGAACAAGGAGAAAAAAAAATGTTTCTATATTTTTTTGACTAATTCAAAAACACATTGATTGAATATGTGGACTAGACTTTCAAAGGAACTTGATTGTTAATCGTTGTTGTACTTAATTATTCTGATGTTTTTTGAGTTGTGAGTATCGATTGGCTCATTTAAAGAGTGAAATTTGGCATTATCTGTAAATTTTCAGTTGACATTATAATCCTGGCCCTCGTTATTTGAGAATCTCTTTTATGCACAAAATATGCTTTATATGAGTGGAATATTCTTAACAGTGGCTTTTTATTGACAAAGGGAATGCAGTCTTTTGCAGCTTTATTATGAAATTGGCCATTTTCCACTTGATAGATTAAGAAATTCTTATTTAAAATCAAAATTGATATACATTTTAAACATAAATGAAATGAAGTTTGAAAGGATACAATTGTAGGTGATATTCACTAAAACATTCTAATTTTTTAATAGATGTGTGAAGATTATGACTTGGGAAGTATATATTTGAGGTACTAAGCATTGGGACCTCACGTATGCTTCTTTATTATTCATATGAGTGGGTAGTTCTTAGACATGGCGGACCAGAGGGAGTGGAAGAGAGCAGAGGTGGTCCTCAGAGTGGAGCAAACAGTGTAAGCGTTACTGAAACCTGGAAAGGCCCAGAGGACCTGATGTTTCTCTATGAAGCCTGTGGGGAGTAAGGAGCACAGAGCCAGGGCAGGGGGAATTAACTGTGCACCTGGGAATTTAGCTCCTGCCCTTGGCTTTCAGGAGGGTGACTCTGAGGCACAATATTTCGATCTTTGTTTTACTGTGGCACATAGATATAAGGCTTTATGCCAAATTTACTATTATTTTTAAACAAGGCTTTTTGCCAAATTTACTATTATTTTTAAACAATCAGCTTTCATATGCAAACATGGTAACGTCCTTAAATTGCCACTTAAGATTTACATTATTTGATATCATTTGGGACATAGATTTGCCATTTCATCAAGACCTTTCAAAGAAGAGAAAATGTATTCATTTAAAAAAAATTATTCTGATGCCTGTAGGTGTTTTAACTGCAGGGGATGGGGACTGTGGGTGGGCATGTGGGCATAGAAACAGTGTGGGCAACTAGAAGCTAAATGATGAACTTGAAAGGAAAGAGTACTGTGTGGGCATAGATTGATTTTTTTTTAATATCAACTTACAAGTTTAAGATTGAAGACTACGAAGGGAAATATATTTTACAGGTTTTCTATTTTTAATACAGAGATTTCTAAAGTTTATATTTATTAAGGAATTTCTGATCAAATAGTTCCGATAAGATTAAATCTTTGCTTATATTTCATGTCTTAGGCCATGGAGTTGAGGATTTCAGAATGGTAAAATGTATCTTGGGTTAAATAAAGTTTTAGAATCCCTGGATAGTCTTCATTTCTAAGAGATAATTATCATGTTCAAAGGGACCTGCTCACTTGGGAAATAAATCCATGTTGCCTTCAAGTATCTTGTTTGTTTCTTCATTTTAATCTGCTCCTATGATATTTCTCCAGAGAAAAAGAAAATGTTTAAGGCCAAAGATAAATAAAAATTCATCTGTTTAAGCTTATCCCAGTGAGTAGAATTTGATGCATTACTGTAAGTTTGCTATTCTAGAGATTTCTGTAAATACTATTTGTTGAATATATTGCTGTAATCACTTCATCCTGTGCTGAGATCCAGTATAGTTGGTGTACCTACTTGTATAACTGAACATAGCTAGCTATATATTTTTTAAGTAAAAAAGTACTATAGAGTAGACCCTTATAAAACAACACATTTTCAATTATATTAAATTAAAATATTTAAGTATTTAACTTAAATACTTAAATTAAAATATTGGATATCTAATTAAAAATTTTAGTTTAAACATTCAATATTATCTATCAAAACCAGTAAATATAATTTTACTTCTATCGTGTACATGTATAAAATAATTGGCATGACCCCCATGTTAATTGCTGGACTTGTGCATGTGTCTTCTTTTATTAACAACAAAAAATCAAATCTTATTTAAGTTTTTTTAATAATGCTGAAATATTTGAAACTTAAAGCTTTTGTCAGTCTTTCATGTTAAATCATTATTACATAATTTGTTATGTAAGCCACTTTTAATTTTTCTACTAATTAAATAAACTAACCAAAATATCAAAACTTCCATGGAGTTTTGTGATAGAACTGCCTAAGACTACATGTGAAGGTGGTTGTGGCCCGTCACCTATTCCTGTGCCCTTGAGTCCTTAGTCTCAAGAATGCATAGTGACTAGAAAATAAGAAAAGCTTTACATGCAAAGGGTAGGAAGTAGCTATATATCAGTAAGTATGTTAAAAATGAAAATAATTTTGAAGTTTAGATAATAAAAGAGACCCTGATTTGTACTATTAAGTTCTCATTTTCACCTATTAATTATTAATCTTTTGTCGTTGGAACAATAATTCCTTTAATTAGTGTATGATCTTTCTTAAAGAATTGCTTGTAGCACATTTCTGATTTAGGTTCAGAAAGTACGGTGTGTATAATAAATATTTTGTAAGCCGGGGGGAAAAAGTTCACTTATTTTAATAAATGTTTTGAGTACCATAGTGTCCTTTTATTGATACTTTTGGAAATAGTGCATAAAACACCATTATGCTATATTTGCATGTAAACATTAAGGACAACCAAATGAGGTGTTCAGTTTTCTAGTGAAATGATCAGTACACAGACTGTGTCTAATAATTGAGTTCATTGAAGGCTCAGTATTTGTGTGGTAGTATTCAAGGGGTGAGTAATGAGATCTCTGTTAAGGTGAACGAGGTCACCATAGCAGTAGGAAAAAGCATACCAGTAAATTAGTAAATTGGAGTTTTATTTATAGACCTACTGTGAAGAATTTTTTTTTAGCTTAAGTAGGACTGGATGTTTCTGTTTACGAAATTAATATTCGACCACATGAGATGGGCAAGCATGTTATAAATTGACAGGCATTAATATCTATAATGAAAGTCAGAGATGTTCAAACAAACAAGTGAAGTTTATCTACAGGAGTAGCATAAATAGGACCCTAACAAATAAGTTCCTATAGTTTTTCTTGGAGGCTGGCTGTGGTTGATTTTTAAGCTCTCTCTCCCATAGACAATATGGTTTGCGTATCTTTGCATATAGACATTATATGCATGAACAAATATGTATCCCCATACTGATAGAATTTTTTAAACCCAGAAGAATATAAGCCAAGCCTAACTGCTCAATGTTTGAACCCAAACAAAATTTAGTGAAAAGTCACTAATGTTTCCTTTTACAGATCCCGTCACTCTTTATTGAGAATTAGGATCAGATTTCTAATGACATATTCTAATGACTGATGATGGAGTTATTTCTGTATATTTTAGCTAGAATATTGTATCTTACAATGAGCATGTTCTATTTTTTATTACTTATCTTAAAAACAGAGCCTCATCTTCTGGAGTCATCTGAAAAATTAGATATTTATTATATACTTTAAACAAAAGAACTGTGCAACTACATCTAAGAGTGTCTGTGAACACAGGTATAACCCTGAGAGGGTAGGTTTTTTTTATTATTCTTACTGCTTACATTGACTCCTCCTTTTTTTAAAAAAACAAAATTTTGTTCTTCGCTTTTGCAGTTTAACACTTTTCCAGATACTCAAGAAAAAAGTAATAATTATACCACATGATAAGGTCTTCAGAGTCTGGTCTGCTTATGTTCTCCATCGCTCACTTCGCGTTGTCCCTTCTCGTAGCCTACCATGGAATACAGAGTATGGTGGATACTTAATAGGTGCTCGATGATTGATTGGTTGGTTGATATGGTTTGATGAGAATAGTCGTTTGTGACATATACAAGTGTCCATGGGGGAGTAGATGGAATGCCAATCCGTGGACGTCAGGCCAGAATGTGTTTTAAGTTGTGTCTGACATGTGATACCCGTAAGCTGTTCTCTTAACATGTGCTGACATAAGTTACTTAGACAGTCCTTGTGCAGACAGTAGCCACATGAAATATGGGATGAGAGCTGTTTCTGTACACGTTCTGATTACAGAGAGGTATGATATAAACGTGTCTGGACTTGCAAAGACATTGCATCTGCTGTGGTTGATTGACATTGTGGAGCTTGTTGGGGAGCAGGGGAAATTAAACTGCCTGGTGTCTTATACGCCTTTACTTATGATATAGGTCAGTGAATCCAAATATGGACTTCACATTAGTATACCCTGGGTTTCTTTAAAAACATGACACTTCCCTGACCCTTCCGATAGACAATTTAGATCAAAATCTCTAAGGTTGGGCCTGAGCACCATTTGTTTTTAAAAGCAATTCCAATGTGCAGCCAGTTTGGCGATAGTTTGAAGCTTTATAGGAACCAAAGCTGGAAGAGAAGAAAGATTAAAGAATTAATTTTTACTCACCCTGTTCTCATTTACTTGCTGGGAAGGATGTAACACTGTTCAACAATAATCTAATAAGAAGCCATTTAAGCAATTTTAAAAGTTCTACTGGCTCTATTAAAAAAGTAAAAGGAATAGGTGTAATTAATAGTAATAATACATTTTATTTAGCCCAATATATCCCAAACTTTATTATTTCAATTTGTAATCAATATAAAAAATTAATGAGATTATTTTACATTCTTTTGTTTTTTTCCTTTATGTCGTGTTCTAACTCCAGTGCATTTCATAGACTTTCAGCACATCTCAGTTTGTACTAGCCACTTTTCAAGTGTTCAGCAACCATACATGTATTGTCACTTCCATACTGGATAGAGCAAATCTGGAGGGTGAAGTGCTGGAGTACAAACCAGGAAACCTAAAGTTTAGCGTTGGTTTTGCCACTGACCTTTGACCTTGAACAGTTCACTTATCCTCTGGGCTTTAATTTCCTCTTTAATATGAGGGGACAGGAATCAGTCTAAATTTTGAATTTTCTAATTTTGCTCCAAAGAACCCCAAGATTTTGTGAGCCATCCTAGGGGAGGAGAGAGGCAAGCAAGCTGCTTTAGGCTCTTTTTCCCTTTGGATAGCCTTGAATTTCCAGATATCATTTTGTTTGAGGAAAAAAACCAACAAGTTTGTTTTAAAGCAAAACAAAGTTTTGAAAAAATCACTCGGCTAAATGTTCTTAAGTCTGTGATTCTCTCTTGTCAGCATTTATGACAGTTACTCCAGGAAGAGGTCAGGCGACTGGTATCCTGCTGTTCCTCCTAGTGAAGGTATCACCATGACAATGATTCTTGGATATTTCCTATCAAATAGCAGGAATCCCCTCAATAGTGGCTAAAGTGGCTCAGATTGGAGGAACAGAAATCTCAGATACTCAGAGTTAACAGCAGACCACTGTGGTTACTGAGGCACACAGTGGTTGTCTGAATCTGAGAGAGCCTAGATTGCAGGAGGAGACCCCTGACTCTCTCTGAGGAGTGGTCCCATAGTCCCAGAACTGAGGGCTGGGAATACCCTGTCTACAAGGCTTTCTGACTTGGAATGTCTTTCTCTACTGGTGAATGCATAATTGACAGCAACTTCAAAAATTGGTATATAGATGATGATAATGGAGACACATGGTTTTGGTTCCCAGACTCGTAACCTTTTTCTGTATCAGATAGATGAAATCTCTGGTGGCAACAACCAATAGAAAAGAAACAATACCATATACTGTTCATTGGAAATCAGTCTCTGCCAGATTTCCACTGTCAGTGATATGGGAACATGATCCTAGCCTAGTATGTTGTTTGCCTTTTAAAGCCTTCAGTGGTGGTTTGTCAGGAGTCAATCAAGGACTTACATATCCCAAATTTTAGCTACTCGCTGTTGTATTTGAGGGGAAAAGATGATGTTGAGTGGGAATTGTGAAGTGGAGAAAGCTAAGAGGGTTTCTATTTTTAGAATGCTTCTAAAATATCTATTGTAACACCATATCCAATTTTATTGTATCAAGCATAGCTATTTTACAAGTTAATGAAAGAAATGTTTACTAAGCACATTGTATTCTTTGGTCTAAGTATTTTTGCTCAATATTTGGCACAAGTCTGCATGTAGGACTCTAGGTGAACAGAGAAAGCAAATAAATGTGACCTTTGTAAGGCGGGTATTTTCTTTATGAAGCCAAAGGGTGCACAAATACACAAATATTAGCCTACTCTTATTTTTGTGCCAGAATACTTCTCTCTGGATGACAGCATCTCTGTGTTCGATCTTCGACATCATCGCTGCTCATTTTGGTTCCCTGTGTGCCTTACCATCTGTTTAACTGATAAAGGGTCCCATCTCACCAGTGTCCCTGTCATCCAACTGAAAACATTGCCTCTGATTGGCCTTTTTCCTCTTCTCATTCCTGTTTATTTGGAACCAGCTCCAATATCTCAAAGCAGGTGGCTTTACCTTAGCCAATTACCTTAGGATTAGCAATTACTGGAAGGTAAGAGATTGGCAATGAAGGATGGAGCATCTGTTATTGCAGTGATCTTTGCCTTGGAGAGAGTCTAGGGACTTAGAGAAAGTCTAATGCATGAAGGTGATGCCTCCTGGGGTGCTCCCTTTTGGCATCTCACCTTCTTAAATGCTTGGGCTTTTTCAAGTTTAATACTCTAGTCTATCTTAGTTTAATAAAGCTAGTTAGTACATGAGTGATAAAGACCCAATGCTTTTATCTGCCTGACAGTAAATCAGCCTTCGATGCTCCCACATTTCTTGTCTGATGGTTCTGCTGAGTCACATAAGCCTTCATAGTTGTCCAACTCATATCTTGGGAAGTCACTTAAAGAAAAATCAGCTCTCATTTTTACCCCACGTGTCTTTTTGAAGTTTCTCCCTTTCCATCACCCCCTGTCCTCAATCTAGGGAATTTCGAGGAGTCACCAGGTAAGATTTTTTTAAAATTTCAAACCATATGTGAAGAACTAAGTAAAGTAATGTGAACATCGACATGTTTTCATGTTTTCTTAACAACATGATAACAAAACATGATATATGTTAGTTAGGCAAGAAAAAGGGGGACAGGACGTGGTTTTATAGTGTAGCAGTTAGCACGGCTGCCTTACACGTGGAAGGTCCTGGGTTCGCGCCCCAGTGGAGCCACGGTCCATGCTCTACAGCCATGCAACCCTGGATAAGCCTCTGACTTCTGATCTCAGAAGCTAAGCAGGGTCGAGTCTGGTTAATACTTGGATGGGAGACCACCTAGGAAGACCAGGTACTATAGGCATAAATAATAATAATAAAATTTAAAAAAAAGAGAGAAGAGGCAAAAAAAATCTAAATGCCTTAAGTCTAATGACCTAATTTTCTTCTTTTTTCTCTTCATCAAATTCTTAAATTTTTTTTTCTTATTTCACACTATGCTTTGGCATATACATCTTGTCTTTCATCTTACATCATGTTTTTGATTATATATCTATTCTAATAACAGCTGCCCCTGAATAATTTTTTTAAATAAAAGCAATATTTTAGGAAACACCTCTCAGTATTCGTTAGAATTTCAATTCTAAAATGTGATTTGCTCATCACTTTTTAATTATTAAGCACCACTGTCTTAAGTACTTTCTGGGAAGTAAACTAGTGCAGTTGTTAAAACAGATACACTGGCATCGGACTGCTAGACGTTATACTCAATGGGTCTACGTATACATCTCTATGTGATTATCTTGGGCAAGGTGCTTAATATTTTTGAGTATCAAGTTCCTCTCTCACAGTAATGTTACGGGGACTAAATAAGTTTATATATAAACACATGTACATATGGTTTACTCATCTTACAACTTTACTGTTCTGTCTGACTTTATTACCCAAACATTGCCTGTCATAAAATAAACACACTCTATGTGTTAGTTACTACTATTACTGTTTACTTTAGTTATTATAACAGTCTTCAGATAGATATAATCCCCACTTTACAGGTGAGGTAACAGAAAGCGTAGGAGGTGTTTTAACTTGTCCAGAGTCATACAACTGGTAAGTGAGCAGAGCCAAGGCTTGTCCCAGATTCATCTGACCCCGAAAGCCATATGCTCATCCACTGGGTCTGGCCCTTCCACTTCATTCTGGCAGCATAGTTAAATAGATGTGCTTGGATTGTTAGGAAGTTCAAACATGCATCCACTAGTACAGGTTCATTTCCTGATTTTTTTTTTTCTCTTAAGTAGTTATTTCCCTTGCATAACTAATCTGTGCTATTAGATTGCACAGAATTTCTTGACCTAGTTCAACCATAAATCTTGCTGCTTTGAGACACTTTTAGAAAGTAAGAGGGCCAGGATTATCCCTTAATATCATTTTTTTTTAAGAGCAGAATCATCATAAGGAAATGTTCTTACGTATGTAACATAATGCATGTGGCAGATGAAAATTACATGAAACTGCTTTTATGCTCCTTCTAGATGTTTCTAACAGACTTGAATTGTCCAGTAAATGAACCCTCATGTGAAATAGAAAAATAGTGAGTTTCCTTCACCAAAGGGCCTTTTTGATCATTTATCAGAAATTTAACCTTTATGATATCATCTCTGCCCATGGACTTGGAAATGTCCTGGCCCGTTATAGGTGTTTACTGAACCTCTCCCCAGTGAATGAGTGAAGAGAAATGTATTCACAGATGTGAAGAATTGACAGTAGCTACAAGAGAGCTTCTTACTGTTAAGAAGGCATGGCAGGTATGGAAAAGAGAATGGTTGGTTCTAAGTCTGAGCAGTAAGTGGAGTTTGTCATTGTTTCATATTCCTAAATATCTGTGTCTCATCCCTGACATCATACCGTCCCCTCACTGTTCAAGATGTTCCTTCAGTATGCACACGTACAATCTTGATTTCCTGTTCATTATTCTGTACGTTTTCGCCTTCTTGCTCTCAGAGTCCTGATCTCTCTTTAAACAGTGAGTCCATCAGTTTACTCAGAGATGTGACTCAAAAGGCAGATCTGGTATCCAGACCTTTTCCCATTTCTCTAATCCTAGTGGAGGAGCCTGCTTTGTAATGGAGAACCATCTTTGCTCAAGTTGGTTATGGTTGGATCTACAGGAACTATTTTCTTTTGCTGAATTGATTACTGCTTAACAGATACAAATCTTCATTTTTGTTATTAACTCAACATCTTCTAGATGCAAGAGATAGTACTAGACAAATAATAACTGTAAATTTCTTTTCAGCTATCACTTTACATCTAGAATCAAAGAGAGTCTTCCATTCTTGATAACCCTTGATCATTTTAATTTGGGAAACTTTCTAAATACTGTAAATAGGTGGTTAGTGATAAGGATAGATATTTAGTGGTTTTATTGAATTGTTTGTTGTTCAGTTTTGGCTAATGTAAGAATTGAACTTTTTCTCTTTCAGCTGTCCCATTTCCTCCAAGTCACCGGCTTACAGCAAAAGAAGTGTTTGATAACGATGGGAAACCTCGTGTGGATATCTTAAAGGCACATCTCATGAAGGAAGGCAGGCTGGAAGAGAGTGTGGCATTGAGAATAATAACAGAGGGAGCTTCAATTCTTCGACAGGAAAAAAATTTGCTGGATATTGATGCACCAGTCACAGGTAAGTCTTGAAGATGGAGACTGCCCACTTGTACCTATACCTTGTTATTTTTAACATCAAATCAAAAGTCCAGTGAGTCTTAAGAAAGCTTATCATCCCACTCTTTTATTGTCAAACCTGTACGTTAAACCAAAGATACTCTACATATATACAAATATTTGTATTCCATGCATTACATGTCTATAATATTGTGATCTAAAAAGTGGCATGCAATTTAAGATGAAAATATTCCAAAGCAATTAAGAAGTAGTATTATTTGTCAGTGAAACTTACTGGTACAGAGAACAGAAGATACTTATCTAGAAAGATTAGACCAAGTATACTAAGGCTTCTATAGGAGTTGAATAAGTGACTAGTTAAAGCAATGGTTTTCAAAAGTGTCTTTTCTAGACTAGAATCACCATCATCATCATGATGACTAGAAACTTGTTAAAATGTAATTTCTCAGGGCCCACCCCAGAAGTACTGAATCGGATTCTCTGGGATGCGGCCCCACAGCCTGTTTAACAAGCAGTCTAGGTGATTCCGATGCACATTAAAGTTAGAGAACAACTGAACTTTAGAGAGAAGGCCACATTTCTCTCTCCTAACATTTTCTGCTTAGAAAATGTGTCCCTAATTTTTAAGTGTTTTTGATGTTGCTTCTTATGGGCAGATACATATTTTACATAAGTGTCACTTCTCTTAGACCATAAGAATTAAATTTCTTAAAAAGAAATCAAGCCACAGACTTACCCTGTGTGTAACTATGAACCCCTTTTCCATGTGTTAAAATGGAGTCATGCGTTTATTATCTCCAACCCATACACTGAAAATGTGTTTGGTACAGAGAATCAAATATGAGAGGCTTTTTGATCTACACTTTGTGCAGTTTTCTAAACTTGCAAGTTTTTATTTTTAGAGAAGCTAAAAAACATTTTTCTCCTTAATTAATTTCATTCTGGCAAAGGAAGAAAATTAAAATCAGAATATTGTCCTTTTCAAAATAAAGGGGAAATTTAAAAATATTTCATATATACTAATTACTTTTTACTCTCAAATCTTCATTGCTTATATTCTTCACCTTCAAATATATATTTGAATGTGACTGTTAAGAGAAAGATAATCTCTCTTGAATATCAGACTTGACCTTCCTTGGTCCAAATGTCCCTAATGATTCCTATTTCAGAGAAATTGACATTATTTACCTTATATTTTTGGTTGGCAATGCTATTTTCCTTTTTTGTAATTAAGAAAAATAATGAATGTGTTTGGGGCCAAGCAGCAGGAGAAATTAGCTCCAGTTGTGTTAACTTAGTGTAGGATCAGTGGTAAATGAAGCCATAGACTTATCCTGTGTGTAGCTATGAACCCCTTTTTCATGTATTAATAGAATCATGCATTATTATGTCCACCTTATTGACACTGAAAATATAAGGGCAAAACAAATATAACATGCTTTACTTTTTTAGGTGCTAATATGCTAATTTTTTTTAGTATATAAGTATTAGGTCGGAATCTACCAGCCAAAAAAAATTACTTTAAAATTGACTATAAATTTCACTTATAAATTAATGGTAATATATTAGATTTAAATAATATCTTTACTATTTATTAAACTTTATTGTTTTTGGTGAGAATGAATGGCTTGATATCTTATTTATGAGTTTTTTTTTCCTTTCACATGGTAACGTGTGATTTTTAAACATGAATTTATGTTAAATTCACTAATAAGCCCAGTAAATGATAATTATAACTAAAAAAACCATGTAGAGTGTATATTTAGGGCAATATATTTTCTGGGATGCAGTCAGCTCTTTTTGATTAGGCGCTGTCCTGAAAGAAAACATAAGGAGAACTTTGGAAGAGTCAGATTTATGATGTTTTATCCTGGAATCTTTCTGGAGTCCATAGATTAATCGCCCTCGTATTTAGTAGAGATCGCTCTTGGTTCTTTGTAGTGAGATCCTAGTGGACAATTTGGCAAATTTTGAGATATAGCCATGAAAAGACTTTGGAAATCAGGACGCAATTATATATGACTTTCTCTGGAGAAGAAAGAAAATTTTTTTTTCTAAAATCAATATTTTTCGGATAGTGACAGAAGCAGCTATGGAGACATCACAGACAATGTGTCACTAGTGAAATATAACCAAAGCAGGAAACACCTTTCCCTGGAGGAGTGTTTATATTTCCCAATGAAGGCAGGACCCCAAGGAACCTCCAGTAGATTCTGTTGCAGTGATTTTTTTTTTCTTTTCTGGGAACATAAGGATATGGAACAAAAGTGGCAGAGGGGATGGGAAAAAAAAGAATTTATTTTAACATTTTGATAAAAGGGGGGAGAAAAGCTTTTGTGTATAATTCACCAGAAAGCTAAATTCATAGCTTTATGTTCCCCTCATGAATTTCTGAGCAAAAGCTGAAACATGGAGGATTGAACCCTAAAAGCAGGATGCAGTGGTCAAAGAAAATCAAAATCTCTTTGTATTTTAAGATTCTTTTTGTAATTTACTGGCAAAATTTTTGATATATAAATTGTGTTCTGAGATTTCATTTTTCTGGATAGCTGAACCAGCAGTATAATGTTTATTTTTAAATTTAGAATTTTTGTTGTTTGGGTAACTGAATCAGCAAAGTGGAATTTTATTATCGATACAAGGTTATACAACAAAAGGCATAGTTTACATTTAAAAATCTTTAGGGTAGTGTATTCTTGATGTAGTTCAGAATTCTACCTGTAGAAATATGGAGAACTTAAGCAACAATTCAGAGAAGAAAGAAGAGGAAGAAGAAGGAAGTAGATAAGGAGGTGGGGAAGAAGGAAAATAATGTAATTATAAATGAGAACTTGTGAAAAAGATTAAGGGGAAAGAAGCAAGGGCTTTTACTGTAGGGAGGAAAAAGCCTGCAACCTGACTGTGTGATACTTTTGAAGTGGTAATAGAAATTGTCTCTCACCTGCACATGTCAGATTCCTAAAACTGGCAAGACGAATGGGTCTGAGTAGAAACTGACCAGCAACTTCTCGTGTAGAATTCAACTTTTACGTGTAGTAGATATGTAAACTCTCAAATAAAACAAATGGTAACTATTTTATAATTATACACAAAAGCCATTCCTAGCTTTCCCTCTACTCCTCCCCCTCCTACTTTTTATTAATAAAAATGTTTCACTCTCAAATGTTTAGAAAGAAGTTATGCTAACATCTGTGCCATGTTTTGCCTTCATTTTAAGAAAAAATTAGAAATGAGTGCTCTAGTTATTTGAAATCTGGACATTCATTCCTTTAGCGTTTCTTTGACGTTTAAATATACAAAACCGCCTGACTCCTCTTCTCCCTCAAGTGTTTATAAAGTAATGAAAGGTTTCTGTTCATTGAGGATTATTTTTCCCTTCAAATTCAGCATATTTTATTTTGAGGAAACAGAAGGACCAGGAAGCTGCCTGTCTCAACCTAGCTCCTTGCACACATCCCTGGGGAAGAGAGAAGCCTTTACCTAAATCCCTTGCTCTCCAGGAGCGGGGATTTAGGTAAACCAGTAAACCCTCTCCTCGGGAGCAGACATGAGGATTGCCTATGGGTCCCCAGTCAAAACAAGGGAGATATGCGGCCTATTCTGCTCTTTTCTCTAAATGAACTTGCCTGATTAGAATGCTAGCTGTTTTAGAGATACACTTTGAAGAATGTGTTTCCATGTTGGAGGCATTTTGTGAAATAAAGCATTTTCCCTCTTTTACTCTTTCCCTCTTTTCTGGGAACATAAGGATATGGAACAAAAGTGGCAGAAGGGATGGGAAAAAAAAGAATTTATTTTAACATTTTGATAAAAGGGGGGAGAAAAGCTTTTGTGTATAATTCACCAGAAAGCTAAATTCATAGCTTTATGTTCCCCTCATGAATTTCTGAGCAAAAGCTGAAACATGGAGGATTGAACCCTAAAAGCAGGATGCAGTGGTCAAAGAAAATCAAAATCTCTTTGTATTTTAAGATTCTTTTTGTAATTTACTGGCAAAATTTTATGATATATAATTGTGTTCTGAGATTTCATTTTTCTGGATAGCTGAACCAGCAGTATAATGTTTATTTTTAAATTTAGAATTTTTGTTGTTTGGGTAACTGAATCAGCAAAGTGGAATTTTATTATCGATACAAGGTTATACAACAAAAGGCATAGTTTACATTTAAAAATCTTTAGGGTAGTGTATTCTTGATGTAGTTCAGAATTCTACCTGTAGAAATATGGAGAACTTAAGCAACAATTCAGAGAAGAAAGAAGAGGAAGAAGAAGGAAGTAGATAAGGAGGTGGGGAAGAAGGAAAATAATGTAATTATAAATGAGAACTTGTGAAAAAGATTAAGGGGAAAGAAGCAAGGGCTTTTACTGTAGGGAGGAAAAAGCCTGCAACCTGACTGTGTGATACTTTTGAAGTGGTAATAGAAATTGTCTCTCACCTGCACATGTCAGATTCCTAAAACTGGCAAGACGAATGGGTCTGAGTAGAAACTGACCAGCAACTTCTCGTGTAGAATTCAACTTTTACGTGTAGTAGATATGTAAACTCTCAAATAAAACAAATGGTAACTATTTTATAATTATACACAAAAGCCATTCCTAGCTTTCCCTCTACTCCTCCCCCTCCTACTTTTTATTAATAAAAATGTTTCACTCTCAAATGTTTAGAAAGAAGTTATGCTAACATCTGTGCCATGTTTTGCCTTCATTTTAAGAAAAAATTAGAAATGAGTGCTCTAGTTATTTGAAATCTGGACATTCATTCCTTTAGCGTTTCTTTGACGTTTAAATATACAAAACCGCCTGACTCCTCTTCTCCCTCAAGTGTTTATAAAGTAATGAAAGGTTTCTGTTCATTGAGGATTATTTTTCCCTTCAAATTCAGCATATTTTATTTTGAGGAAACAGAAGGACCAGGAAGCTGCCTGTCTCAACCTAGCTCCTTGCACACATCCCTGGGGAAGAGAGAAGCCTTTACCTAAATCCCTTGCTCTCCAGGAGCGGGGATTTAGGTAAACCAGTAAACCCTCTCCTCGGGAGCAGACATGAGGATTGCCTATGGGTCCCCAGTCAAAACAAGGGAGATATGCGGCCTATTCTGCTCTTTTCTCTAAATGAACTTGCCTGATTAGAATGCTAGCTGTTTTAGAGATACACTTTGAAGAATGTGTTTCCATGTTGGAGGCATTTTGTGAAATAAAGCATTTTCCCTCTTTTACTCTTTTCTGAAAATCGAGGTGAATTATCCTTGTTTCCTTACAGACATACAAATGGAACATTAAAGAATGTGGTCAAATATTAGCATGGTGATTTGCTGTGGACTAAATTTTTGTGTCTCCCAATATTCATGTGTTGAATCCCAGTGTGATACTATTTGGTGATGAGGCCTTTTGGGAGTTAATTAGGTTTAGATGAGGTCATGAGGATGGAGCCCGCAGGGTGAGATTACTGCCTTTATAAGAAGAGGAAGAGATGAGAACCTTCTCTCTCTCTCTCTTCCAAGTGAGAACACAACAAGAAGATGGCCATCTGCAAGCTGGGAGTAGGGCCCTCACCAAACACTGAATATGCCATCACCTTGATCTTGGACTTGCCAGCCTCCATAACTGTAGAAATATTTGCAGTTTAAGCTACCTAGTCTATGGTTTTTGGTTATAGCAACCCAAACGAAGACACAACTCATTTTGGAAATCTAATTTGACAAACACTTATTGAATATTTGTTTGGTACAGGCTCTGTGGGTTAGAATAAGACCTGATTTCTGTTCTCCAAAGGCTCAGAATGTAACAGGAAAACTCAGACAGTTATTTTCCCAATGATATGTATGTCAAACTCTTGATTAAATGAAAGGATAGGACCTGGATTTATTGAAGCTAATTAAGAAATATCCAACTGGATATAGTTAAAGCCAAAAGTTTTTACTATCTTATAAATGGCTCAGGTTTCTGTTACAGTGTCCATTGATTATTATATTCCATCTTTGAATTGAAGAAACCAGTAGCTGGCATGGTACCTATCCTGAATATGGATTGAGCACTCTTTCAGAAGAGTTAGTGAATGATAAAAAACAGGAAACATAGAAGGTCTAGTTGGGGAGTCACATATATAAACAGATAATTAATTATAATTTGTTAAGAACTGTAATGGAGGCACCTACACACTAGTGTGGAGACTCAGAAAAAGGAATGCAGGGAGGCCAACAAAGTCTATATTCAAACTAGATTATGTATTATAAGTAAAATTATACCATGTGAAAAAGCTAGAGAAAGATATTCTGGGCAGAGACAACAGCATACTAAAAGCACTGGTGTTTTTCGTAATGTGGCAAGGTGTGCTCTTGGAGGTTTGCTGTGGGAAGACAGGGTCCCAGAGGGGTGTGAAGGGTGGGCTGGGGTTAAGATTGAGCCTGGATGGCCAGGGTCAGATATTGGTCTCTTCTAGACAGCACTTAAACTTTCGGATACTATTCTATGGGCACTGGGGAGTTGAAGGGGTCTTTGAACAGGCGAGCTACATTATCAGGTTTGCGTCCAGAATAGCATACTGGATGAGACAAGTAGAGGGGAACAGAGTGGGGAGTGGAGTGAGTGGGAGAGGGGTTGGTTAGGAACCTTTCCTACTTGTCCAGGGAAGCCATTATGATGACTTTGGCAGGGTAAGAGGCTTGGATCTGATTTTGATTACAGGACCTTTAAAAAATGACAGTGAAAACATCTGATTATTTTGTACTTAATCAGTATCTATTAACGATTTCTGGAATATGGTAGGATGGTTTGGGCAGTAGTCCAATTTACTACATTTCTCCTTGAAGTTCTCACATTTTCCTGTTTTCCCTTTGATTTAGCAGAGAACATTTCCCTCATTTGTAAAGCAGAGAAGACCAGGAGATTAGGTTTTTGGATAGAGTGATTTAGAACTCATTTTCAGCTTTCTGGGCTGAGGGGATAGGGCAGCATCAGTTGGGCAAACTGCTAATCTCTCCGGTTTGTCTGTTTCCTGCAGTGGGGGATTTGTCCCTTGGGCAGCAAAGGATTCCCTCAGTGGCTGCTCCTGCCATTTAGCATGTCAGGCAGTTGCCAGGAGAACCCTCTGGCTTTGTTCCTG
>NW_006441953.1:1277560-1293744 GCF_000325575.1 Pteropus alecto | reverse complement strand
AGCAGCTGACGTCAATTAGGAGAATTCCCCGGGCCTTTACTCTGGGGAGAGTTAAGTGGGGATAAGAATCCAGTGTCTTTTGAGACCTTAAAGGTCAGTCTTTATTCTCCTCATGCTATCGTTTGTCACTATCAAAGCAATATGGCCTTAGTTTATATGGGGATAAAATATTACCTCTGGGGCATTTTGCCCACTTGTGATTTTAGTAGCCAAATCTTTAGGGCCTGCCCTGTAGCCAGAGGCCTTTTTTTGGTACCCTGCCCACTGCTAGCAGACAGCACACTTTAGCCCTAGCCTATGGCAGCAGCACATCATATTTATGTACTTATTCCCATTAATTTGGGTCCTCGATTAATAATAATAATGATGATGATGATGATGATGATGATAAAAATTCACCGTGTAGTAGACAAAGTCCATTTCCCTAAGCTGTTTACTCTGGTTTTGCAAGGTTGGCCCTAGGAAAGCCCATCTTACAAATGAGGAAAGGAAGTCTTAGGGTTTGTCAGTTGTCAGTTGTCAGTTTCCCAAACTTGAGCATGAATCAGAATTACCTGAGGGCTTCATAAAACACAGACTGCCGAGTCCCACATCCAGAGTTGCTGATTTAGTAGGTCTGGAATTGGGCCTGAGAATTTGAATATTGTTAGCAGTGTGATCTGGGACCACAGTGTGGGAAGCACTGTCTTAAGTACCTGGTCTGAGGTTCACAGCTAGTAAGTTGGCAATCTTGCTTTGAACAGGTACCTGTCTACATAACTCATGCTTAGCTATTACACTGTATTATATACATTGTTCTACCTCTGTATTAGGCTTAAAAAAATCAGGCATTTCAGTTCATCTGACTGGAATTTGTTCTTATTACTGAAGAAAACATACTAAGAATGCTCCTAACAGTTTTCAAGAAATTGAAGGAATAAATTATTTTGACTGATTATAATTTGTTATACTTTAAATAAAAATGAATTCCTATAATACAGGGGGACAAGACAGAACAATAGTGCTTAGCATATTTGGGGCACAGAGTTTATCCATGTAGTTTTTCCCAGTGACAAGCCTTTGTAACACTTTTTTTTTTAATGAACTTTCTGAGAGTTGGCTATAGAAAGCTACTGTGGGGACAGTTTATAAAAGTAAAAAAGGAAGGTTTGTATCAAAAGCATCTTTAAATGAAATATGTGGTAATGAATACAATGTTACATTAAAAATAGCTGAACCATCGTAATTCAGCACTTTTGTATAATGTACAAGTCAGTAATAATCTATTAACATCAATAAACATATAACACCACCCAGAGGAAACAATTTGACAGTCATAGCAATTACATTATAATTACATGAACAGATATTTTGCTTTAAGACATAGTATACCCTGCCCTTTTCAAGTTGCCACAAATCAGTACTTTTCACAAATACCGTAATGAGGTGTCTAAACACCATTGGTAAGGCGATGCCTATAGTTGTTTTCATAGGAAGATAAAAATCCCCAAAGCTATTATTCTTAAAATCCAAAGGTTATTATCACTTGCAGTAATAATATTCTGATGGTTTTAGAGGAGATTGAAATATATTGTAATTAATATTACTGTGTCTTTAAGGGAAGACACAGATAATACTAAAATGCTTCCAGATAAGAAAAGAGCATTCTTCTTAGGTACCTTAAAGAAAAAATGTAAATGTACTTTTCTTTGTCTACCCAGATTACATTTATGTTTTCTGTCTCATCTCATGTTTTATTTTCTCATTGAAGTGTCCCTAATAATTTCAGACTCCATTGATTTTATTCTCCTTTGAGCCAGTAATGTTTATGGGCTTTAATAGACATTCCCAAATACTGGTCACAGACTGGCACTGGTCTATGACAGTTTTCCCTGGTCCAGAGTGAAATGATCTTTTTCATTTTAGTGAGAATGCTTTCTTTTTGTATATGAAACTCTAATAATAGTAGATGGTAATTGTTTTTTTAATAGCTCTTTGGGGGACCAATTAATGAGTTACTTCTGTTGTAAGACTACATATGTGATGTTCTTGTTTTTTTGCCAGTCACTGGTATAAACACGGTACTTTTTACCTCTTAGTTTTCATAGAAACCTATGAAGGAAGCACTTTTATCAGTTCCATTTTACAAATGAGGAAACCGAAGCTCAGCAAAATTGAGTATCGTATCTAAAGTTATCCAGCTAAAAAGTGCCAGAACTGGTTTTCAAGCTCAGGCAGTTCAGCCATGTCTGTTCCCATTTTATTTGCAGGTAGAAGTTAATATTACAAATCCATGAAATCAGTATATCCGGGGGTACCCATATAGCATGACATTTAACAATATTAAATTTTGATAAAAAATTCTAATTTTTTTGTTCATTTCATGCTATTATTAAATGTTAATGTCTGAGGACATGGATCTTGTGTTATGGTTTTGTAAATGTTCCCTTATTTCAAAATAATTTTAATGTAAATGCACTGCTGATTTGTTCATAGTAAATTATGATAATAATATAATGGATATACCTAGGAACCTCTAAAATAGAGTATGTATTTATGTATGTGTGTAGATATATATGTTTCTGTGTGTGTGTCAGTATAATCGTTTAAAAAGCAGTTATTTTTTTATTTTGTTCTTTTCTCTTGAATAGCTGTTGATTGATTTCTGTCTTAAGTGAAAGATTTTGGACATAAACTGGATAAATAAAATATATAAACTTGTCAGAAGTAGTTTCTACAGAAGAATCTGTGGTTTAATTGGTAGATTAGTCAGCGAAAACATTGTTTCAAGGCATCTGCTTTGCCATTGTTTGAAATGGCTATCTCGGCATATAAAAATATATTATTTAAAATAATAATTGACTTTATACACACATTCTTGCTAATGTTCCCTCAGAGCAGGCCTTTAGGCAGTTCAGACTCAGCTTTGCTTTGTCTTGGGGGTCAGATAGCTTGTCCTCCTCTTATTTTGCCCAGCTCCCAATCAGTATCATTGAGTGAGCCTTGCCTCATGAAGTGACACGAAAGTCCATGGAATAGTTTGAGATTTAGGTCAATCTGTTGAGGAGGGGAGGAAAAAAAAAACTTGAAAAAAGTCTAGTGTTCTTTTCCTGATAATAAACCCTAAAAGGTGAATGTAAGATACTGTGTATGTATATAAATCACTATCCAAGCATAAAGTACAAACTGGTAACAAGTCTCCTTTAAGTTGCTTTCATCATATGAATATAACATTTCTGGTAAAATATATTTTGTAAAAATAGGATTTTAGTGGTAATAGGATGGTAAGAAATAAAAAACAACAAACCAACCCTAAATCCAGGGGATAATCAAGTCTTTTTCAAAGATTTTTATTAAAGAACATTTTATTTTAGATCTCTGCTATCATATGGTTACTTTTTGCCACTAGTTTGGTGTATAATGTGCTTCGTGATTAATTTTGTTCATATTTGACATTGTGGTCCATATATCGGTCAATTTTAGACATAGCAGCATTGTTTCATCCTATTTAAGGTTTGGACACCAAGGCTATTGAATTTCAACGTCATGAGAGCCATATATGTAGGTGAAAGGCAACTTGACCTGTTTTATTCTTTCTATAAGATTTTCTTAATTTTTTTTCTTAATGCTATCTGCTCCAAACTGTCTTTTGTCATGTTTATAATAAACAAAGGCCTGTGCAAGAGTAAAATTAGGATTAGTGGGAAGGAAAATTATAGGTAAAAATGAAGAAAATGTAAAATTATTAACTGAACTTGCTTTTTCTCTTATAACTTCATTTGTAATATTTATTTAAAAATGGAAATCAATGCCAAGATCACCAGTTTATTAATAATGTCATTCTTTTCAGATTCTTTTCTTTTTTTGTGTTATATTTAAGACAATATTATTGTTGAGTTATTTGGATTTTGTGATTACTGTCAGATTTTAATATTAGAAAATCTATTTGTAATTCATGAATTTCATTCCATTTCAGAAACTAAGTTAACCCTCATGATCTCTAAATATGCTGTCTGATTTAAGATGCCATCTGGTGGTATGCATTTGATACATCTAGTTGTACTTTAAACTGCCATCAGTCTTATATTCTTTATTGCTTATAAAGAAGGATATTTTTGAAATGACTTACAAAGACATTTGTTTCTATTCCAAACACAGGATCCTTTAATACCTTACTTTATTTTCTAAAATATGCATGTTTGCTTTGGTCTTTATTAACATAATCTGATTCTTTCTTTTTAAAAAGTTGCCTGAAAATCAAGTTCCAATTTTAAGAACTCGATTTAGTTCACAGAAATTTGTAGATATTCAACATTCTCTTTTTTAATCCTAATTACATATATTTTTCATTTAGTTTTGAAATAGTAATATTTGATTGGCTCTATGGATGTCATGTGATGAGTAGAAGATTATCAGGTAATCATAAACATGAAACAGAAATTATTCATTTGAAAATTTTTTCCTCATGTTTTAAACATTAAAGACCAACTCCTTCAAAGGTGGACCTTAGCTTAATCTTAACTATTGCTTTC
This sequence comes from Pteropus alecto, assembly GCF_000325575.1. Taxonomy (NCBI): domain Eukaryota; kingdom Metazoa; phylum Chordata; class Mammalia; order Chiroptera; family Pteropodidae; genus Pteropus; species Pteropus alecto. The sequence continues at coordinate 1,289,233 of NW_006441953.1, read as the reverse complement.
TTTGCCTTCTTCAAGAGATAAGCTGGTAATACTTATTAAATATATATCAAAGCTAGATGAAAATTAGAAAGTATATTGTCTGCATTATTGATATAAAGTATCTATTTCACTTGAGAATCTGAATTGAGGAAGTGTTAAAAATACATGAGGTTTTTTTTTTTTAGGCCCTTTTAAAATTGTGACTGGTTAGCTTAGTTTATTAAGGACATGGTGGCAGTGAGCCAATTTATAGATTCTTTTCCCACTGCAGTCTCAGATTATACTGAAGCTTCTGGTCCAGCCAGTTTACCTAGGGGGAAAAATGAATGACATGAGAAGAGTTGAGAAAAGGAAGTATGATTTAATCCCTGCTGTAAAGGTCACCTGAGATATATCTCCTAATGATAGTGTGACAGTAACTTTACTCACCCTATGTAGCACGGGTATCGGGTATCGGTTAAAATCATGTATCTTTAGGTTAACATTCTGGATCTGCAATTTTCTAGCAATTTACCTCTGGGCAAGTTCTATCTCACCTCTGCAAATATCAGCTTCCTCATCTTCTAAGAGATGAGGTCTTAGTGTCATACCTGTTGCTCAGATTACGTGGAAGGCTGTAACTGCAGCACCAAGAGTAAGGGCCCAGTGTCTAGTAGCTGCTTTGTTATCATTGCTCTAACCATTTTCGTCACAGCTGTTATTGTGTTATGTAGCTAATATTCCAACTATCACTTCTATTCCATTGTTTGGTGGTTAAGACCATACAGAACTTTTTAACTATATGAATTTGGATAATATAGCAGGCATTACATTTCCCCTCTTATGGATGTAAATAAATACTGAGAGGCTGTGGAGTGAAAGAGAAAGCAAACAAGTCCTCTTGCCTATAAGCTCTCCATTACTCATCCTCTCTAAACTGCAAATGAGTTTTAATTTTAATTAAAGAAAAATAAATTTTGTTTTTGTGGACATTTTTCATGTTGTCAGTACATCACTTAGAAAGAGGAGAATAAAAAAAGACAGAAACATGAGTTATTAAGATGTCTTTTAAAATTAGAAGTAATTAACCATATATGGGAGGGTGGGCCTTGCTCAAGAGTCCCACGTCAAGTAATAATTCTTCCTGTTTGACGGCTGAGAATCATTCTGACGCAAATACATTTTCATTTCAAATTTGGATGACTGACTTTTAAATAACGGTGCATGGGAACTACCAACAAAGTGTACATTATTAGATTTTACATTTCCTAAGTAATGTGCAACTGTAGACTGCTCTCTGACATTTAAATTAAAAAAAATGACAGAAATTTCTAATGATTTTTTTTTCTCCCCCTGGCTACCCTAGGGCCAAATATCACTGATAAATGGGACATATCTTATGCATAAGACAGCTAACGCATATTGACACATTAAGATGATTCAATTTTTTTAGTTTTCATTTATTAGGCATTTACCCTGATACAGGCACTGTGCTAAGCACATATATACAATGATGTCAATTGTTCTTAGCATTAAGTTGCAAAACCTGAGGTAGTTTAGAAAGGCTTTCATGTTTCATTCCCTGTATATGTCTTCAATCTTATTCAATACGTGTTTCCATTATTATCTCTATATTTTTTGTGACCACTGGCGTTTTTTCAGTTCCTTGAATGTGTCACTTTCCCTTTCAATGAGACTTGTCACATGCTTCTCTCTTGAATGCCTCTTGCCCACATCCACACACCCAATAATCTTGAATCATGAGATATCAGCTTAAATGTTCTTTCATTAATTTTTCAGGGAAGATTTCCCTGACTATCCCAGTATAGTTCTATGTACCTTTTTCTTCGAAATACTTATCATTGTAATAATATTGTTATTTGTGTGATCATTTTATTAAGGTCTCTCTTCCTCATTAGGCTATGAGACCCTATGTCTGCTGCTGCCCACCATTTTATCCTCACCATATAGCATTATGACCACCTTTTGGTGGATAATCATTAATATTTGTCAAATGAAGTGATGCATACATCATCAGTTTATAAAGTTTACTAATATTTCTTATGACCACGTGTACCATATGAAGAGAGAACCAGAGCCAGGCACCGGTTAAAAGAGATAAAAACAGATATTATTTCTAACCCGTTGCGGTAGGGGAAAAGAGACCACAGTAGAGAACTGAGCTCAGTTTGGAATACAATAAGCACAAGTGGGAATTCATAGCCAAAGAACAGACAAGGGGGTCAGTGGATGGAAAATTACTAAGAGGAGACATCAAGAGCAGGGAGATTCTTGCTGAAGGCAGTCCAGGGTGATAAGATATCAAGGGTGGGGGGATTCTTGCTAAAGCTGGAAGACAAGGCACAAAGGATGAGGCCTGGATGAAAAGAAGGCTAGAGGAACCTGTCTAAAGTTTGGTTTTTGTCAGTCTCTCCTCTTGTTCAAACAGAGAAGCAGGATTCTTTTTTCTCTCTAAACAATTTGAGTTTATTTTTCATTTAGTTACTTTTTGTTTCTTAAAGACCAGCTGAACCATCCGTTGAGACTTGGTGACTGCTGCCAGTTGCTGTACTGTGCAACCCAGAAATCTTTAGTAAGAGAGGTACCTATGAAGATAGAAAGGCAGAGATGAGAGGCTGAATCAGTCTATATGTCCAACTTTATAGGCCTTCAAGGGTCCACCAGAAGAAGTCCCAGAACCTGTCATCTTTCCTTGGTGGCATCAGGGCTATGGCAGTAATGCAAGGAATTTCATCGTTCACCTCTTGAACCTTCCTGGTTAGGTTACTGGGACAAAGCGGCAGCACCCCCCATATCGAGGGTGATGCGGTTAGGGAAGACAGTGCACTGGGTTTTCATGGTTGGCAAGTCAGATTCAAAACCAGTGCTGATGTCATCCAGGGTCAGAGTGCATTGCTTCAGCAGTGACTCTGACATGGTTCTGTTGTTGAGAGACCTCTTCAGCCAGGTAGTAGATTCTTCGGGATGGTATCTACAAGGTGGCAAACTTCTCCAAATAATGGTGAGGTTGTGGGTGGAACTTAGGCCCAATCTGTAGTTGTTTTTTTCTAAATTGCCTCCCAAGGAAATGAGATCACCTACAAGGGAAGCTGATGTCTTGGATACCTCTTCAGTTTCTACAGTGAAAGTAAGATGAACAGGGAGAGAATGAGTGATTGTTTTAGAGATAGTTCAAGAAAGGGAGAAAATTGTGGAGGCCAGAGTATGATGAAGGGATTAGTGCGATTGGTGAGTTAGTGAGATTCAGTCCAGTTGGCTGGTAACAGCCAATAGGCTTGGGTTTCACAGACAAAGTAAGAATCTGGAGCTACCCAGGAGTCACAGATAATTATCTGTTAGCTAGGGTGATCAAATAATGCAAATTTTGAGGACAGGCAAAGGATTTGTCAACGCGGTTCCTGTGAAGTTGGGTTGAGTTTGAGGAATTCGGGCAAGAGGGCTCTTGGGGACATTTCCATCAATAGAAAGGATGTCTAGGGGCCATAGAGGCTTGGGGACTTCATGTCGAATTTAGTGATGGCTGGGTCAGTGTAATGACACATGCTCATTTCAAGAAAGGGACTGCTGGTAAAATTACAATTGAAATGGACATGACTCTTGTGAGGATAGACTGGAGTAGGTTTGGGGATTGAATCATGTTGGGTAATTTTCCAGTTTAGAATGGTTTTTTTGAGGAAGGGTCATGGCAAAATGAGCGTTGCGATTGATCAAAGGAATCTGGGAAATGTCAGTTGTGCCCACAGGAAAGGGAACATCATACCAAGAGTCTGTCCAGTGGAGGTCAATAGGAAATTGTGTGACTATATTTGTCAGATAGCATAAATTATTTTAAGAATCAGTAATGATCGTGATTTTAAATAAATTTTTTAAATGTAAAGCAAGGTTTCTTTTTGAGCAGGTTTCAGTTTTTTGTTTAAGGAAAGCCTGGTGCAAAAGCTAAGTATTCACCATGCTACTGGCAAATAATGAAATTTGAACATTTGTAAAGAAAGTAAAACTGAAATGGAGTATGGCTGTGTTTGATCTTGTGTTCTAGATTTTTTCAAGTAACGTCTGCATTCTGCATTGAACAGGAATGTTGTCAGGTGAAGTTTTGTCACCTAGTGAAAAGATCATTGGCTCAAGAATCAAACAGACATCAGTTTTAATTCTGCTGCTGACAACTTACCTAACACATCCCTCTCCATTTCGTCATCTGTACAAATGGTTAAAATATTTGTTGCCTTACACTGCTGTGAGACTCGAGATAATGTTTGAAAAGTTTCTCACATGATATGTGACCTGTTGTAGGAGCTCATTGAACAAAAATGATCATTTATTACGTTTAACATTGATGCATAACACTCACACCCCTGAACCTTCTGTACATGGATGAATAACTATGTTTATATTTAGTTAGAACAGAAAAATTGTATTTCTCCTTAGGTAGTGGTCTACACTGAACAGTGTTAGATGTGGTTGGAAAGACGATGATATTTTGTTTGCTAACTTTCACAATCATTTTTGGTACGAAAAATCAAAAAGCTGCTGATTTATTCAGCACTTCATATTTGCTCTTTTGGTGAAAATCAGAAATCATTAAAATAATTTATGATTGAAAATTAAAAAATTCAACCCAGAAAATTTATATGAGCTCTTTTCTTAACTTGTTTGGTGTGCTTTCTTATCATTCCACTTTCCAACTGACGCATATATGAGTTATTTGACATTTGTTTTGGCTCCAAGTAGGTAGATAGTTGTTTAGGGTCTTCTTGTCATTATTATACTAAAATAATACCTTTTTCTGAGCCTAACGGGAAAAGGAAGATGAACATAATGATAATGGTGAAAACTATTTTCTGAAAGCAGAGAGAACACTTATAGGACTGTGAATCAGGAATCTGGAGAAGCAGCCCCAGTTCTGACAGTTTCTTTCTGTGGTTCACGAGAGGATTATTCTAAAAGATCTCAAAAGCACTTTTCAGTTTTGAGTCTGTGAATGTAGTAATGTATTTCTTAATCAAAGTACATATTACATGACTTCAAAGTGAATATCTTGATTAGATACTTCATTAACCTTAATCATGATTTCCTGCCACCCTTTAAAAACATCTGTGTCAAAGTGACAGATAACCCCACCTTTTGTTATTGTGTGATTTCCCTTCCCACCAAATGATGGTTTCCTGAACATTTCAGAACCACTGGTTTTATTTTTGTGAGTTCTTCAATACCCAGAATGACTCTGTCATTAGCAATATAATCTGTATTGTTGTAGCTAAAGCTTCTCCACCCTTTCCCACACATGTGTATCTTTTCCTTTAAAATATAGGATTATTTTACCAAAACATGTTTTCTTCTTAAAGTATATGCTCTTTACACTCTTCTAATGTAAATGATAAGTGAATTGACTGATTTTTAATTTGAATAATTTTATTTTGACTGTAGAAAAAAAGCGTGGTGAAAGGAGATGGATTTGTGAATTTTAAGTAAAATATTCTACTTTATCCCTATGACATAATAAGAAATATATTTTGGTCCCTGCCCCTGGTTCCTGACCTTGAGTTCCTACAATCCTTGTAACTTCCTGAATGATGGTGCGGATAGGAATGTCTTACGCAGTGTTCCTAAACCCCTTGGGATTTCTTTGGTAATAGGAGCATCTTTTGTTCTAATGAGGCAACCTTTTGGTGGGCTTCTGGAGAGCTTCAGGATGGGGGCTGGTCACCAAAAAGACCAGAACTCACCCCCACCCTCCAGAGAGGAGAGAGGGGTTGGGGATTGAATTAATAATCTATTATGCCTGTGTGTGAAACCGCCATGAAAATTCTTACACTAGGGGGTTCAGATAAATTCCGGATTGGTGAACACATCCACATGCTAGGAGGATGGGGCACCCCAACTCCAAGGGGACAGAAGCTCCTATGCTAAGGATCCTTCCAGACCTTGCCTTATTATGCCTTCATTTAGCTATTCTGTAAATCCATTATAATAAACCAGTAAATGTAAGTAAATATTTACCAGAGTTTTGTAAGCCATTCTAGCGAATTATTGAACCTGGAGCAAGGGTGGGTTGTTATGGGAACTCCCAACTTTGTAACCAAGTCTGACAAAAGTGTGGGTACTCTGGAGACCTTTTACATGCAACTGGCATCTGAAGTACTCCACTAACTCTGGGTAGTTCATATCAGAATTGAATTCAATTGCAGGACAATTGATGTTGTAAGGGTTGAGAAACTGGTAGTGGAGCGGGAGTGGCGGGGAGAGCCCATCCCCATACATGTGGTATCAGAAGTGTCATGAGTAAAGAAACATTTTTTCTTTAATCGCATAGCTGCCGATATTTTATTGGATGCTGGCCTCCCTTACTGTTTGTTGTTTGTTTGGTTTGTTTGTCTATTTGTTTGTTTGCAGAGGGGGAGATTACTAGTACTCGCATATTAGTAATAATAGTAATTTAATAAACACTTTCATTATCCCTCTAAGGGTTAATGATTTGTTTATATATATGACGACTGGTCATATTAATCTCTATTATTAAATTCTTGACTTTTTAAAAGTATTTGGATTTTTTTCTGTGATTATTTTCCTGCTATGAATAGTCATCTACTTTTATTTTTAGAAGAGACTTAGAGACCACTCCAGCAACCGGCCTCACAGATCAGGAAGCAGGATCAGGGGCTTAGCCTGGTGTGGGAGTGTCACTCACAGCTAGTTAGTGTTGGATTAGGCTGGGAACTCTGGTCTCCTCCTCCGTGTCCTACTGCCCTTCTTTGTTCTGTCGTCTATTTCCTCCTGAACAACCATAGAGAACATTCATGATTTTATTTCTGTATCGCGTCAATGTTATTTTTACAATTTAATTTCTATTGACTTTATTAGAATTTAACGAATATCTACATACCTTTAGCATATTTTAAGTTATTCTTTAGCAATAGATTTGAATTTTTCTACTCTTAGCTAGTAGTAGTCTTAGATCACATATTAACTCATTTTCCCCCAGGAACCTGTAAATAGAGTAAGCTGTTAATGTCCTTCTCATTTTGTCCATGACCTGGAGCTTTTTCTGCTTTTTACATCATATTTGGCAGCAGGGCAGAGGTAATGACCTGTGAGGCGTGATGTTTGTCCATTCCATGACCATCCCTATTTAACTGCTGGGAAAGTTTTCCTCATCTTCCCCCATAATTACCTTTAAATGTCTTGAGACTTGAGAAAGTAGGCTTTTATGGAGACCACATAATGCTAATGGGAGTCTACCACAGATCTCCACTCTCTACTTCCTGTGGAAAGTAAAATAAAATAGAACGTTTTTAGTTTCCCAAACTTACTCCTCTGTGTGGTAAAGTCAACCTTATTCATCATATTTGTACCTAAAAAGCAAACAACATTTGGCCCCACTCCTTGCTGGGGTTTCTTCTTGGCCAACCCTCTCAATTTGAAAATAGAAGGTATTTCATACACTAAAGACCATTATTTTCCAGGTTCTTCTTTCTCATCCAGCATTTAGAGCAGATTTGGATATACTTGTCTTTTAATATTGTATACAGCTATAGAAATTACAAAAAAAAAAATCCATGTGTGTGTATCAGACAGCTTTAACACCCTTTGGTCTCTTTACACACTCCTCCTTTAACATCATAAAAAAATATACTAAATCTGGAAGATTTAAGGATAAAAACTCAAGTTTTGTACTGAAGGGAATGGTAAACTTGTCACTAATCTGAAGGAGTAATCTTGGAGCAAGACACTTCAACAGCTATGCCTCAGTTTTCTCATTGATAAAATGAGCCAGACAGCAAGGTGCAAGAATTACCTGGTCATCACTTTTCTTTGGTTTCATTCACTTAAATTGGTTGTCTCTGTTTCCCGAGAGTTTGCAACATTAAGCTCTAAATCCCCATTTAAGCTACTAATTTGAACACTTCCTTTCATTTCTCAGAAGAGAAATTTTTCTTCTCTAGCCCCCTACTGATTTCTGTAGCTTTAAAAACAAGGAGCGTTTCATTCTAATTCCTTCTTCTAGGAAGCCTTTATTTCCTTTCTTTGGTCTGTGTTTTAATCTTTGCTTCTAGGCATTCTCATCACCTTTTCTTCCATCATTATAGATTTCTTTGATGTCTTTTTCATGTCTCCCAGTATTTTTCTGGACTTAAATCTTACCTTAATCCTCTGGTGCTCCATGCCACCCCCATTTCACAAAGCACACCCCTTCACAGCTATATGGTGCCTAATTCAAATCCCAGCTGAGTCACCTTCCAGCTCTGCAACTGTTCAAATTCCTTATACTCTCTGTGATTCAGTGTCTGTCTCACAGAATTGTTATGGAGATTAAGTGAATTAGTATCTGTAAAGCTCTTAAAGCACTGTCTGGCACAAAGTAAGTGCTCTGTGTTTGCCGGCTATTGTAATATTACTGCGGGCTTGTTCCCTTTCCCACTTCCCTATACTTGGCCAGCTGAGGGTCTCATCTTGCCCAGACTCTGACAGCATGGCCTATTATGTTATTTCAGATCATGAGGTCCACATAAGCTGGTGCCCACAAGCTTCCCTTAATTACTTCAAATTATGTATAATCTCATATTGAGGTCTGAACACATATACTTTATAGTCCTCTCTTCCTAAAAGTCGTTCTCACAATAGTTATGGCTTTTGTAGGATGTTGGAAGAAAATGCTGAACCTGATTCAAGGAAATGTTTTTGAAAAGATTTAAGCCATATTATAAAATTACATAAATAAGCAAGGATTTATTGTTTCTTTAAAAAAATAAATAAAACACACCTAAAGACTATAGTCTTTGGTGACTTACTCTCCAGCCCCAGTTAATTTTGTGGTATCCTAATGGGAAGAGTTTATCCACTAAATAGTTTGGTTGTTTTGCTTCCTTGAAATGAAATCTTGTAGGTTCATGTTTTAAAAGAGCTAATATTAACCAAGTAATACTGCGTAAGCCAATCTCGTTGATATAAGTATTTATATCAATAAGTATTTAATAAAGCCACATAATATAAAGAGTTTAAACACTTAGAGCTCATCAAATTCAGTGATTGCCAAACTATTTAACAACATGGGTTTTCTTTTTTTAATTTTAATTTTTAAAATATTCTGCAAAACTTCAAACACAAAACAGAGAGGCCCTGGTTAACAGAAAGATGATGCCTCCTTTCTCTGTGACCATACAAAGACCATGCAGAAACAAAATAGGGAAATGTCAGGTCAGCTAAATTTCTCCTACCTCTAAGGAAACAGGCTCAGAAAGGATTGTTTCATTACAAGGACATTTAGCTAGTTAATAGCTGAACTGGGAGTAGAAATCAGCTGCCTTAATTCCTAGATGGGTATGATTTCCCTACTTCATTCCACCTTTGCCCTAAGAAGTTATTGTTACAGTTATCTGTAATCATTTGGAAGAGCAGGTGTTTAACAGCTGGGACTTTGTGGTTAGACCGATCTCAGCTCAAATTCTGAATCTGCCTGTTTTGTCAGGTAGATATCTCTGCACCTTATCTCCTGGGTAAGATTATCTTATCTGTGAAGTAGGAATGATACTAATGACATATACCTCAGCTTTTGTAATGCTGTCATATCACATCAGATGTTATCTATTATTAGCATTGATGTGGTCATTGTTAACATTGTATTTAGTGAGCTAATTATTAAAGAGGTATTATTGTGATTGGAAAATTAAGCTTAATTAATTTAACTTAAATTAAATCGAAAAACCTCTTTGCCAAACTGCTCTTTGAAACTTAGGCTCACAGAGGGTTATCATCCTCATATCCACATCTGTATTTCTATCTCTGTCTATGTAAATCCTGACATCACTGCCTTTCCTGGTGCATAGGAATAAGTGTGTGATATAAATATAACAGTTTGTTTTTTAGCTGTTAGTAAAAATGTAGATTGCTAAAGCTGGATATAGCTGTGGAAATCACCTACTCTTTCATTTCACTGTTGCAAAAACTAGGCCTACTAACTAAAGATTGGAGTTTTTTCCTTAGCACTCGGGGTTTACTAAATCACGTACATCCATGCACTGCCTTCTTTTTCCTACCACAGGCTGAATAAACTCTCTGTCCACCATATATCCATGGATTACCCGTAGTGATGTAGCTGGGCCTACAGGTCATTTAATATGCCTCTAACAACTCCCCCCACTGTCCCCATAAGTATAACAAACTAACAAACAGAAACCCTGTTCCATTAATCCCTAAAAACCATTGTCAGTGCCCAGAATCCAACGGTAGTTCAGTCGTGCCGTTGCACTGGCCTGATGGCTCTGTTCCAATGCTAAGAGGCAAAGGTGGTGGTAGGGAGGAGTCTGAGGAGGGTAGTGGGCATTTGGGTCTCATTGTATATATGGATTCTCACAAATCTGGGAATGCTGAATTTAGATGTTCAGATAACTGAGCCTCAGTGCAAAGAAATCTAACCCGTAGCTACATAGTGAATTGATTTTATTAGTCTGGATGGTAATAATAAAGCAGTGCTGTAATTTTGTAAACCTTTTTTATAGGATTATTATAAAACGTATTAAAGTGATGCCATGGTTTTTAGAAAGAAGGAGAACTTAGAAACTTGTGTTTAATATGTCTTATGGGAATGAGAAAGCAAATGAACTCCCAGTATAAGTTAGAGTCTGTCCTGATTTAAAGATTAAATCTGCCCCCCTTTGCATTTGTGAACTAGATGATTTCATGGAAATAGGTCTAAACCTCCTAAGGGTCACCTTAGAAGGGGCCACATGGCTTAGAAGGAATCTGAAATGGGGGAGGGAAACAAAGCCCTTTTCAAAATTTTAAAGGGAAGGGGAAGTGAGAATAACATTTTAAGGACATTTAATCTCAAGGGAACTGTGACTAACAGTGTGTCTAACATTGTGTACTAACAGTACACTATGCTGGGTACTTTTATACATGTTTTCATATTTAAGGCCTTTAATAGCACTGCAATTTGGTAATTTAGTGCCAACTATATGTCAGACACTATTCTAAGTATTTGGAATTTATCAGTGAATAAAAGGCAAGATTGGCTTATATTTCTCTTTATAAATAAGATAGCTGAAGCACAAATCTTTAATGATGTTAAGCAGCTTCCTAAAGACACAAATGGAAGTGTCAGAAATGTGATTTTAATACAAGTCTCTGAATCCACACTTCAGGTTTTGGGAACATAGCACAAGTTGCTAGGCACACTCCTCTTGAGTGTTTTTGCCTGTAAAATACAGTTGATAATAGCTCTGCAATCTGTCTCCTGGGCTTATTGTTGGGAATCAAGTGGTACTTGGATTTGGTAGGTTTTAGTTTCTCTCTTCTTGTCTCCCACTGCTCTCTGTTGATACTTTGATAGAGCATTAACACTTCGAGTTAAGTGTGTTTACAATTACGACCCCTGGAATAGAAAATGCACATCTGCATTCTATAGACTCATTCTTACATTCATCTTTCAGTCAGTTGGTCAACAAATGGTTATTGAATGCTGGCATGCATTAGGCACTGTGCTAAATATGGGGGTGCCATGGTAACTGAGACATGCTTATTGTCACATGATATTTACATCCTAGCAGAGATGAGTATTATACAAAATACACAATTGTTTATATTTGTGGTAAATATTACAGAGGAAAAATACAGATACATCTGTCTCTCTTAAAGCAAATGACCCTGATTCACACCCCAAGGTAAACACCAATGGTTTTAAAATGACACAGAAGGAAA